>NW_010119740.1:93971-135739 GCF_000699245.1 Pterocles gutturalis | reverse complement strand
TCTGGGGTAGGTTTCCTCAGTCTGTTCTGTTGGAGCTTTCCACTTTGCATAAATAATAGAGCATTCATTAGAGCAGGGTCCTGAGCCTGGGTTTCCCACAGCTGAGGTGAGTGCCCTGACCACCACACTGTTGATTTTCCTATCCCAACTGATCAATATTTCATTGATCTCATTGGTGCTAACTGGTATATAGGGGGTGCCCACGGGATGCCCAGTGAGAACAGGAGACACGTAACCCCTATGAAAATTATTCCATGTATTACCCACTAGCAAAAACTGGTCTGTAAGACACATATGTATCTGGCATAGCTTCAGGTATCTAATCTTGCCTGTGATCAACCAATCTCCCTCTAACTGTTCCAGTGGAAATGGCGTTGCTATCCAACATGATAAACAAGAATTGTAT
This sequence comes from Pterocles gutturalis, assembly GCF_000699245.1. Taxonomy (NCBI): domain Eukaryota; kingdom Metazoa; phylum Chordata; class Aves; order Pterocliformes; family Pteroclidae; genus Pterocles; species Pterocles gutturalis. The sequence continues at coordinate 135,333 of NW_010119740.1, read as the reverse complement.
ATCTGCCGTAAAGACAACATTTCTGCCTAATCATGAAAAGCACAGTTGAGCTGCAGTCTGAACTGACTCAATTTATGTAACAAGATTCTGCTGTGTTTGCCCAAATTGGCATAGCTCCTCTCCAAGGGACTGAAAAGTGACGGCAAATCCAGCATGAAGCCTGTTGTTATAGGAAGTGTAGGGAGTAGCACAAGTTTACTGTCAGCCTTCAAGAGTGCTTTTAGGTGGTCACCACATCCTGAGATGCTGCTGATAGAACGAGATGACATATTTCTGAAGGCCTGCCAAAAGATTCGAACAGACAATGTTGAAGACTCTTCTGCTTTTCTTAGCAGTTTACTGTTTCCCTTCAGAATGAATATGCAACTATGCTGCTGTGAAGAAACACACAGTGCAATGAGGGACACTGAAAAAAATTAGCCAAGGCAGATAATGTCTTGTAAAGACTATCTCTTTGGCATCTTTGATACCAATTATACCATGGCATCTCAAAAGGAAGTCACCTGTCTTAGCTGAGGCAAGTTATCCAAGAAAATTTAACAAGTATTTTTTTCTTGTTCAATGAGCAACGAACATACGCAATGATATAATAATCATTTCCCTGGTATAGCAGGAAAAAAATTAAGTAAATTTAGCTTCTCAACATGAAACCATTATGAGCTGTAATTTATTTCAGAAAGTGGAAAGTGTTAGGGAGAAAAAGGAAAAAAATCCAAAACCCTTTGCTGATAATTTTTTATGTTCTGGACCCAGTAAATGACCTTATACATATGGACTTAAGTATACTCAGCGGGTACAATATATCTAAAATGACATAGAGGATTGGGCCTAATTGATATCATTAGAGCCCTGGTCCTTTTACACTTGGCCTTTGAGATGTTGGTGTTACCAAGAAAGCTGCTTTTGATTTATTTTGCTTTTCTTCATCATCCTTTTGCTCCCTCTCTTTCTCTCTCTCATTACCCCCCCTCCTTCTCTCAAGTTCTGCTCAAAGGCCAGACCTGTGGAGGTTAGGAACTCGTGATCCGATCCAAGGGCTGCAGTGGTACAGCTTGCAAATTTGTTTCTGAAGTGATAACTCCTAACTTGGTGTGTTTGACCAGTGTGCTTCTTGGGGGGGAAAAAAAAAAAAAAAAAGGAAAAAGTGCAACATTCATTCTAGGTGACTCTCTCAGAGGTTTAACTCATTGTTTATCTTTAAAGGGGATATTCTTTTCCAACCTGTAGCAGAAAAATGAACTTATAAAGTAGCCCATGCATCAGGTTTCAGACAAAATATTATCTCCTGCTTTAATGAATCTTAGTATGATCGCCCCTTGCACAGAACTTGAACTAGGTAGTTCTACAAAATGAAGTTTGATAGTAAGTTATCCCTTACTCCTAGCTGAAAAGATGTAGTTCAAAATTGACTTTTTAAATTATGCTCACAGGTTTGATGTTGATTTAAAAGTTCTCCATCTTTCAAAAAAGCCCAAAGATCAGGAATCCAGGACAGTCTCAGCAGTGCTCAAAGAAGTAAAGTGTACTCAGCATAGTATAGATTGCTGTGGCTTATACGTTTTTAAATTTTCTTCACTTTTAACTAGTGAATTATATTTAAAATAAGGTCATGCACTCTTCCCTTAAAAATTCTACCGTAATTATGATACAATTAATTCAATCTTTCATTAGAATTCTAGAGACACTCTTATACAAACCTAAAAGTTGTCACTGACTACAAACAATGTCTATGCATCTAGCATTTTTCGGGAATGTTTATGTACAACAAATAATAACATAGCACAGGAGAGAAGAGTGATTTATATAGTCTCGTACCTCGAAAGCCTTCTGAAGTCTCAGAACTTTCGCAATTGGAAGATATTCTTCATTAATTGGCTTGCACATCAGTACCGAAACCTATGGACAGTATTTTGGCCCTGAAGTATGTTGAATACAACAGCTACACTTCCAGTAACATTGAGCTACTAGTTTTATTAGTAACTATATAATGTAGTGGTTCTGTGCAAAAAAGAATAACCATTTCAAAAGCCTTCTACTCTATTTGTTCATTTACAGAGAATCTATGTTTTCATATGGTCCAGGCAAAATTGCCTGTTTAGCTGTAGCATATTTGGGGTTTTTTTGCATACTGACCAAATGCAGGTTCAGCTGAGACTGAGGCAAATTGCATCATCAGTTGCTCATTGAAAATGAATGAGATTTAACAATTTGAATGAAATTTATTAAACAAAAGAAAAAAGAAAACATATATTGGAATTGATAATAGAAGCCATTGTTACCTGTTACACTGTTAACTTAGCCTGGGCTTGATCCAGTGGTCTCTTAAGTCAGTGGATTCTGAATTAAACTGCTGTTTCATCTCAAAAGAGAGAGGCACTGGTTCCAGACTATGCAAGGACAGCAGTTTCATTCCTTTGCTGATTGGGCTGGAAATCACAATCAAAAAAAGCTTGTGTGTTTTGTGATCTCATTATGGTGAGTAACTGTCTCTCCTTGAGAAGCAGTTGCCACAGGGTACTGGGGATTGGTATTCAAGTGACCTTGCATCCTTAAGCCAGCGTCCCCGGTTGCTGATGATAATCAGAGCCGTAGATGCCTGTAATGCAATTGTTCCACCAAGTCCAGCTGGTATTAGTGTAAGCACTGGAGCTGGAAGGATTATACAGGGGTCTGAGTGTGGGTTCAGTAAAGGGGAGACTTATTAGAAAGGGGAAAAAAAGGGAGAGAAAGAAAGGATTTTAATTGAAAACACGCAACCAAAAATAAAACCCAGCCCCACATCCTTTGTTCATCTGCTAATTGAAAATAGGAGACTTGTGAACCCAAAGTGCTCATAAGCCCACCCATCGCCTGCTCATCGCTGTCCTCAGCCAGGCAGAATGCTGTGGCACACACTGAACGGAGAGCAAAAGGGCAGAACAATTAAAAGGAAAAATGCAAAGTACTCTTCTTGAAATGTCATGCACGTTAGCAGCACAAAATGCCACTTGGGTTCCTCATCCTATTTCCTGCATCCTTCTCCTTTCTCCTTTATTTTTTATATTTGTCTTTTCTTAATTTTTCTGTGTGCGTTGGAAGGCATCTGTGGAAGCAGGGCACACGCGATCGTTGTAAGCATGGCTTCATCACTTCCATTCTTTTGTGGCATTTACCCCACTATCATCTCACTTCCCAAACGGCTGCCCCCCCCCGGAGCCCCATCACCCCCACAAAGCCCAGTTCAGTAAAATCACCCTGTGCCATTACCACCCATTACCAGCCAGTGCGTTTTTACGGTCAGGGAGCATTTTTGCTTAGGCCTCCCTCTGGGCTCAGATCACATAACAATAAATTTACCCTTGAGCCTCTTGTTCCTTGCTGGTTTGCTACATCCTCAGACCTTCCTTTCTCCTGCGCTTTTTCCCTGCTTTTCTCTCGTTGGCATATGCACCTTGACCCAAGCAACCTTGCGCATATGCAAGAGACAAAAAGTTCACCAGCTGTGATCAACAGTAAATAAATCTTGATGCCAGGATTAAGTTACAGCAATTTTATCCTCTCCCTTCCCTTCCCCACCCCTTCATCGATGGGAAAAGAAGATGAACTTGACATTTGCTCACTGAAAGCAGATGGATGAGGTAGGTCAGCATTAGGTGTAACCCTAGCACTGTTTCTTTGGGTTTCCTGAAGGATGGAGCTGAAAGAATTCTCCTGGTGGGTCAAAGGCCACATTAGTCATTTGCTTAAAGAAGAACTGTGCAGAATTAATCAAAATGAAACACAGGTTTTCATGTCTCTCTCTTATTCAGAATCTCTCGGTCCTTTTTTTCCATTCCTCTTAGAGGAAGCAATATATTTTATCCTTTTACACCTTGTCCTGCAGAGGTTTTGTTCGGAGTGGTGTCACAGGCCTTCCCCTTCTGTGTAGAAAACCATTTTAATCAGGATAAAGCCTCCATATGATACTTGTAAAGGTCATCTGAAGCCGGTGTGTTAGTACCAGTGCAACCATAAAAAAAAAAGACTCAACCGTTCATGAAGAAGTTTTGAGTTGAAAAGAATGATTCTATTCACTGCATTTTTCCAACTTAAAAGGAAAGTTAAAAGAGCAGCTCTAACACTCAGAAGCAAAAAACTTTACATATTTTGTTTCACTATAACCTGAGGAGAGCAAACTATTCAGGGAGAAAGTCTTTCATTCTCGTTTCAAGAGCTATACCCCGAAACTGATTAAGAGCCTGACCTTCCCATAAAACAGGTCACAGTAATATTTTTAGGGGTTTCTTTTTTTTTTTTTTTTTTGAGGTTGTTATCTTGGTCAGGGAGGTACCAGGGTATTTATGGTTTACAGTTTAAATCATCTCACAAAGGAAAAAGTTTCTTTGGACTGAAAGCTTTTGGCAGCAAACTTTCACCTGCTATGTGAACTGTTCCCACTATTTGACACAGCTTGCCTGTAAAAGCTTAAAATAGCACATCAGGATTTTGGTTTCTCAATGATAACTTTTTTCCTCCTCTTTTCTTCTCCTGTTTTTCAAATGCTGGAACTTCCTATTCATGATTCCTGAAAACATGTTAATAATTTAGTTGGGATTTGTGAGATTGGCATAAAGAAATGGACAAAACATCATTAGTCTCCAAGAATTTCCATGGACGTTAGCTGCTTCCCCAGCCATGCCCAGCAGTCTGAAACACGCTTCTTCACCCAGCACTGCAGTAAAGTCATCACAGGCACTCTAGAAACTGGCTTCTCCTTGTTAACTCAGCTGTAACCCAGTTGAATTTCTACTGTCCTGCAGAATAATCCAGTTTATTCAAATGCATTTATAAAGCAAACAGCAAAACCACCTACTGTCAGTTGCTCACACATTGGCATATGCACGCACAGACACCTTCAGCAGCCCATACAGCGCTGACAGTATGCACAGCTGTTATATTTTACGCTATTTGATGCTCAATAATTAGCGCCCGTTAAAGAAAAAGAAGAGAGATGCCACACTACCTTGCAACAAATAGCAGGAATCAGTATGTCCAATTTATCAAGACCTACTGCTGAAAGGAAGATTCCTGTTATAATTTCATACGACGTTGCTGTCAATGTTACACTTGTCAGCACTATGATATCAACAAAAGACTTCTAGTATGTCTAACAGGGAATGACTCTTCTCCAGATTCGCTGAAGGGATACAAGAAAACCACACAGATGCTTGGTATTGTCTTAATTTAATTGGGGTTTTTTTTTGCTGCTGTAGCATTTTTGTTGATTCTTTTTGGTAAAAGAAATGGATTGAGGACTGAACCCTCCAACCACTTTCTGAACCGCAAAATTCTGTGAAAATAAAACCATTTATAATTTAGGAACAAAACGTATTCAGTCACATCCTTAGTGATGTCCAAGGAGCAACCAGCCCAGTGGCAGACTGGTTCTGCAGGAGCTGGAAACTGCCTTGTAACTCTCTTGTCATCGAGAGATTTCCATCAACAAAAACGGGCGTGTTGCATAGGAGCCGTCCACGTTAACCTCCTGCCAGGCTTCAAGATAACCCAACGGTATGTGTTGGAGGAATCTCCAATCTTATCTAACATGTTTTAATTGTCTGCAGAAAGCCAGGGAGAGCACAGCAGGCAAAGCACGCCAGAGGACAGCCATGAGTGTCAGGGGTCCTCAGACAGGTTGTAAGAACACAAAGACACATTAGGATGGCCCCAGCACCAACTGGTGGTTCCCCAGCCTCAGGAAGACCCACATGAGGCAAGGTAAACTGTGTGTAAGGCAGACGTTCACCGGTCGAGCTGTGTGAGGCTTTTAGAACAGAGGAAAGGATCCAATCTGTGGTATAGCCAGAGACCAGGGAATTAATATGCACACATTGGATTATGAAAAACAGAAGTGAGATCCTGAGCATGTGTCTGTTAAGAATGTAATCTGCAGACAGGCTAGATTTTGTGTGTGTGCATTCCTTGCAGACACGAGACTCTTGTGAGTGTGAATTCTGTTGGATGAGTCTGACTGCTGGAAAACAGACGTGTCTTTATGAACATGCACTATCTGCATTTAAGCCCCAGGGATTCAGTATCAATTAGATGTGTTTGAATCTGTCTAGCAGCAAAACCTTTCTGATTATCCACAGTAGTGCCTTCCTGGGCTTCTCTTGTTGCTTTGGTTCCCTTGTTTTATTTCTCACCCTAGCCTGTTGCATTGTACTTGCACGTGCAGAGACGTTGTAGGTTATTGCAGGAGAGACAATTTTTCAGTGGTAATCTAAAGGTTTAGGGCTCTGGTTCTGCAACTTTTACTTGCACTGGAGCAATGCTGTTCAGCTCAGTATTTGCAAATTGCTTTAAAACCTCTTTGCCAATCATAAACTTTCAAAAATTATTAGATTGACTTAGAAATCATGAGGTTTTTTTTGGTTTTGTTTTGGTTTTGGTTTTGTTTTTTTTTTTTAAAAGCAATTAGTTTCGTAAGTTTTGGCACAAAAGAAACAGTTCCTTATGATTTGTTTTTCATAATTAACTGCCAGTTTCAACAGATTTTCCTGTAGCTGCAGTTTCTTTGGTGGATGCTCTTGTGCCTAATACTGTGTGTCCCCAGGCTTGTGCTTTTCCCTTAGGCCACTGATACAAAGAACAGATACAGCCACTTCTACGCAGCCACCTGTTTTCACAAGGCTTGTTTGAACATAATGATTTTTGTCAAGTATGCCTTTCTCTTCCCCCAGCATAAACACCTTCTGATCACATGCATTTTTCTCTTCAGAAAGTAAGCTATAAAAATTAACAGATGTCATAGTTATCATTTTTTTTACCCTATGGATTCTGAATCTTATATTTAAAGTTGATTGATGTTTTCAGATTTGATGTTTTCAGTTACCTTTGTAGCTGTGAGGACTAGAAAAGTAGATTTTGGTCTTTCAAAATCAGCCTGAAAATCCTATGATTCTCTGACTTGAGGATGTGAAGTAGACTACAGTACTTTCAACAAAATCGCTGATGGAGTGATAACACCTGTAAGCCTGCAATTCTGAGCTCCGTGTAAGCGTGTGATTCACCGTCCAAAATGGATGTGATTCCCTGGTACTCCCAGTTAAATCAATGATGTTTTGTTGTCAGGAGACAGCTTCCTCTTCCCTGTGTGTAATCTATCTCTCAATATGCAAACCACAGCAGGTTATTCTTATGCTCTTGAATAGTACTATTTCTTCCTCTTGTATAGGGATAATTTTATCCTGTTCAGAGGCAGATCAGGACACTGGTCACTGCGTGGATTTCTGAACTGCCCTTTTAGCAGACTTGCCAATGTCTAGTGGCTAGCTAAGGTTTTCTATTTGTGGGCTACGTTTCGTGTACATTTTGTGATGGCAGCAGCTAGCACTTTCCTCAAGCAAATGTTACAGATGGCACTTTTTCTGCTTGGAGTGGAGTAAGAGATGTAGTCACCCCCTTGGCTAGCACACAGTGTTCCCTCGGAGCTGTGGAGCGCGAGGCAGCATGAATGGAGAGAAGCCCATTATCCTCTTGTTGTTTGTCTTGTGCAGAAGGTGCTTCCTTTAGTCTTGCTCCACATGGGCTGTGGTTTGGTGATCTGGGGGAGAAGTTTATGTCACTTGAAATAAAGCCTACAGTTCATATTTAACAGGTGAATATCATACCTGAATCGACTCTGGATATATGCATCGCTGGGTCAATCATTTTGTGTGTTATACTGGCAAACCTTGCATCTAGCTTTCCTAGGGACCTGGCCATCCTGGCCTGTGGATTCTCATTTCCATTCCTGACATACTACAGCATTAGGACACTATGGTACTTTTGAGATCCGTTGTGTTTCCTACCTGCTGATTTAATGTTCACAGAATATTCCTTAATATTTTGCTCACGTCATTTGAAATCTCACTGCAAATTCATGCAGCAGAGCAGGTACAACTCTTGCTCTCGTTTCACGATGAAATTTGGCCTTGAACCTGCTAAACGTGCTAGCATTTAGGTAGTCTGTAAATCTCCGAGGGGAGAGCTCACCCAAAGTAAACAAAAGCCTTGGAGTTTCCATTAAGTTTTTCTTCCACTCACCTCAGAAACCAGTCCATGTGCTCAATTAAGGATCAGGTCATTCTGTCTCAATTCATCATATATGTTTTTCCATCTCCACATCACAATTGTAGGGATATACATAAAGTAAAAAAAAAAAAAAAAAAAAATCTGATAATTATGATTGAGTCAGAAGATGTTAGCAGTCAGTGGTTAAGAATTATGTATCTGAGCAACCATCCATCACTCCAATGATTTCAGCATTTAAAAAAAATAATCAATGGTTTCTAAACATCTAAGTAAGTTTCTGAGCGTATGACTGTGCAATGACCTATTTGCAAAACCACATTAAGAGAAATATATGGGCAGTGCACTCCTTAGGGAATGGCAATACAATAAAATGTGGGTATTTGTATAAAAGCTAATCCTCCCACAGAGTTATGTCAATTAAGTACAGTTCAGGGTAATAAAGAAAATATAGTGTTATCTGGGCCATATATTACTGTTCCCTGATTTAAAAAATTGCAGCAAGGTCGGTATTTTTAGTACTTGTTACTTACTGCTGAAGCGCTCCCCAAGTTTTGCTGTCTGTGTCTATGGATGTGTGTGTCTCTTTTTCTTTTTCAGTGGCCTGTAGTGGCCTTGGAATTAAGAGAAGGAAGGAAAAAAAAAAAAAAAAAAAAAGGAAAGGAATCAATAATGCCACTTCTTTAAATACCAAAGTGAATTTAGTGTGTGTGAATAGTGCCAGACTGACAGCCTGGAGAGCGAAAGGCGAAAGGCCTACTGTTACCCACCATGTGCAGCCAAGAGCCGTGCAAGCCTCTCCCGGATTGCCTGGCCGTGTTACCAGAGCTTTGACCTAGCTGGGAACAGTCTTCCCTCCTTGTAACTGAACCTTCTCCTTCTTTTCTGAGCCTACCAGCAAATTAGTTTCAGTTGCAGTGGCAGTCTTTTACTGGGGAGGAGAGCACGGTTTGGTTTTAATTTTAAGACGGACAATTTCCAATAGGAAATGGATATTTTAATGTGCTTCTCTGTGTTGTAGTTATGAGTTGCTTACTTTTAATAGCATAGCAAAAAAAAACCCCAAACAAACAACACACAAATGAGAGTGACTAGTTTCTCATGGATCAAACTACACATCCTTCTTCCAGGAGTAAACAAAGGCTGAATTTGTTTCTTATTGCTCAGATTATATTTAGTTCTCCAAATTTCTAGACATATTAGTGCCAGTTTAATTTAATGGGATAGATTTGTGAAGACAAAGCTACAGATAAAATTGGATCTCGTAGTTCTCTGTCATGTAGCAGAGCAGTTCTTCGTATCTCTACAGACCCAAGGTCCTCCTCGCAAGCATTTCACCGCTTGGTGTTTCAGTCCCCCCACGTCTCCATGTCACACCTCAGACTGCCAGGGAAATCTCCTTGAATGCCAGATTGTCCACACACTGCTGTTTGAGATGTGCCAACAGACTCAAGTTCTTTATTTTGGGTGGATTTTGCAGCAAAATTGAGATGTTCTGAAATTGCACAAGGGCTGTTCATTCTAAAGATCTGGAAGTCCGTAGAACACAAACCAGCCCCCGATAATAACCTCAAGATCTTGGGCCTGTCCAAGTTCTGCCAATGCATACCTACCTCCTTACCTCTAGTCTTACCTATTGAATAGTACCTGGAGGTTGGGAAGACCTGTATTTTGAACCTGGTTGTGCTGATACAATAGAAATTTTATCTACACAGAGCCCCACATTGGGAAAAGCACAAAGGTTAATTCTGAGCACATGCTTAAAACTCATTGAAGTCCAACAGATATTTCAATACAGATGTCAGAAATATGTTTATGGGTGTTGTTGAATAAGGGCCTTAAATGCTTTAGCAGTTTGCCACTTGATGTTACTAGCCAATAATATGTTGCACTTTGGCTCTCTTAAAAATAACAATGAAATGGTTGTTCTGTGTTCTTCCTGCCATAGCTGAATGACACTGTGTTGTGATTCTGCCCAACTTTGTGAGTCCGGTAACACCACATACACCTTGGAAGCCTCCCACTGGTGTCCTGGTGTATTTAAATTAGTGGGTCTAAAAGCATTTAGGATGAACAAGGGTATAAATTAGAATTTGGAGAGTTGGGAAATTTGAAAAAGAAAGCTACAACTAGGCTAATCATTTTTAGAGATTGTCTGTAGAAAGGTAAATACAGGAAAAATGTTTTGAAAAAAGTCGAAGCACCTTTAAAAACCTGAAATTGGTCGTGAGAGTCTGCTTTTTGAAGGTGCTGATTCAGGAATGGATCCCAGGGCCTCCATTTCATGCAAGTCTAATGATCTTCAATGAGGAGCCTGGAAACCAACTCGGCATCTGAAGATCTATTTCATGTATCTCTGTTACTGCAACAAAGAGAAAAAAAATCAATATGGGAGTGAAAACAAGCTAAGCGAAAGAGAATGGAAATTAAAACTCAGTAGCTACCCAACTTAATAGTTTCTTGCCCATTTTGGCCTTCCAGATCATACTTTTGTCCTAATTGCGAAGGCTGGCCTTTTTCAACTCTTCATGGGCTTCTTCGTACAATTGAGTACAAGGTATCTGATTCTTCTTTGCAGGCAGGTTTAGCTGTCCTCCCACCCTTCTCCTTAGTGTTGATGTTTTCCAGCACAAGTGGCTCAATAAGAAGAGTTATTGAGCCTGAACCTAAACCCAACTTTAAACTTCAGCCCAAATACGCTAGCAGAGAAGTGGCTCAAGTGTAGGTCCCCCTCCCACTTGGCTATCTCTCTTCTGGGGAGAGCAACTTGTGGGAGTTGCATTAAGACAAGATTGTATTAGGGAACCCACTGCAGAGACTAAACTCAAACAGCACTGGGATCTGTCGAACTGCCCTGTAAGTACCGACAGCCTGAGTGACTGGCTGGAGACATGTGGGTTGTTTAAGTGATTCCATCCCTCATCCATTTCAAAACAGAGAATCTGACAAAATATGTTTGAGTATTAGTATAATTGTCAAGAGCTTCTGGCAGTGGCACTGTATATCTTTGTGAAGAAGGTTGGAAAAGCTGCCCTATTGGGTTTTACACCCTTTTTACTCAGGAGTAGATGGCAACATGTTCAGTGCAAGGGTGATTTGAATCCATCTGCATAATACACAGAAAATGTCCAAATAAAATATTTTTAGAAAGACAACATTAAAAAAAATGCTTTCTGGAGCCACTTAGATGTTTTATTGCAAGAGCCACTCTCACAAGGTGAAGCCCATGATTTACAGCATCATCCTGAACCGATACCAGGGACTTCCCTTCCACTTTCTTGAGTAGGGCAGATCCACTCATGGGAAGAGTTTACTCACAGCACCCAACTCGAAGTGCTTCTTCAATAGGTAAATAGCTAGAAGTAAAAAAATAGAAAAGAGTTTGTCAGCATACAGCAGGGCACAAGCACCACAAGGTCACTCTGTTGAGTGGCTGACGTTACTGCAAAAGGAACTTCCACCGACCCCAGCCTGATGTCGCCAACAGTAAAGGCCTGTGTACCATGAAAGAGATAACACGGGGTAAGCATTTCTTTAAGGAAAAACATTGTTCATGCTCAATGAATTCTGAACTCCTGCGAGGGAATAAAATAAAGAAAGCCAAAAACAAAAGAGGAGGTGGAAAATATTGGAGGAAAATGAAGGGGAAAAGTGGATTGTGTCTGTTTTGTCCTACAGGCAGAAGTGCCAGGACAAATCAGCAGGTCTTCAAGTGAATTTTCTAGTTCCAGTAGATGAAGCATTTCAGAGGCCACTTTGACGGATTGTTAACTTTAGCTGGGCTGAGTGTGATTAATTCTGCTGCTCTCTCGGTGACAGGGAGGAAAAGGTTCTGCTAAAACCGAGCAGAGGTGACTGCGAGAATTCGTTAGAGGCACAGAGCAAAGCACGGGCGCGGGGCTCGGAGCAGGGGAAGCACGAGGCGGAGTCGTGTCAGCTTCCCAGCTGTGGTCTTCTGGATCAAAGGAAAGATGCTGCTGATTTGAAATGAAAAGTTGGGGCTTTCCCTAATGTGAACTGGCACAGGGAGCGATTGATATGGGCTTGTCCTTCCCCCGCTTCAGGCAGGGGAAAAAATGGATCCGGATGTGAGCAAATAGTACAAAGGGAAGGCAAAGCTGCTAAGCTACATATTTTTATGCAATTTTCAAATGTGCGAGCTGTCAGGTTTAAAAAATAATAATAATACAGGGTCATTCCTTGGCCTGCTAACAGATGTGTCCAACATTTGGATCCTAGCGCAAGGATTTTGCCTTCACCAGAATGAATACATCTAATACATTGACAGTAAATCTCTCAGCACCATTAAAATATAACTCTGCTAATAAATGAGAAAGAGAAGACATCTGAGAAACTGCAAGTGTCTGCTTAAAATATATAGAGTTAATATCAGCAAATGGTGAGGGAAGTCAAAGCAATCTGAACGCTCCTGCTTACCATTCAGCTCCGCGGAAACCGGACCCAAAGGCACATTTTGCATCTTGTGTTAACACAGCGCGCAGCAGTAAAGCTCCATTGATTTCAGTCTGGTTAGTACTGATTTTCAGCCGTCTAAGGGAGAAAAACAGATATCTCTGCTCTGTGCCTTTGTGCGGCAAAGGCAGCCAAGCGCTCTTCCCCTGTCTGCAGTTGCTCCAGAGCTGGAGACAACATAACCTGTGATGCTCTGCCACTGAACAGTTGCTACTAACGCCAGCGTGCAAGCTTAAAGGGAGGTCACCTAATGTTTTCAGACAGAAGTGAAGCAGGGAGAGGCACAATTAGCTGTGAGGTGCTGGGAATAGCTGTGCAGAGGGTACAGCTCTGGATTCGTAGTAGAAACAGAGTTATTTGCATTATTCTAATAGTACAAAGGGTGCACACCTCAAAGCACAGAAACAAAACCAGACTGTAATAGTATGGACAGTTTTGTGCAGAAATGTAGCTGTGGGTTTTATTTGCAATCTTTTCTGGCTAGCTGAATTGTTTGAGAGTGGAAATAATTATTTTGTATAATTCTCAGTGTATAATTCTATAATACAAACATCTCTAACTTTATAGAAATTTTTTATTCTGAAGATAACAGTGGGAAGTAAACATATAGAACAACAACATTGTGCTTAAAATTAAGAAAACAAATCACAACGGGTTAAGCTGTGGAGCTCATTTTGCCTGCTCTTCTGTGATCTTCCATTTCCCTTTGAAACTGGTCAGCCTCCTTCTGCATGCTTTAGTAAGAGCTGGACTGGGACTGGATTTTGGAAATAAGAGTTTTTTTCAGGACTTGAGAGGGATCCATCATGTTTACACTTTCCCATCCTCAGGAACAGCCAGATGTGTTTAATTCCCATTCCTTGCTGGATTTAGCTGCAGTGACTGAAGAGATAACTTCCAACAGATTAACCCTCAAGATAAGGGGGGGGCAGACAGCTGGGGCAGTAACCTTTTGCACCCCCATGATTAATCCAATATGGTTACGAATCAGAGCTTTTGGTCATCAGAGCTTGGTTGTTTGGCATCTTTCTGTAATCCAGAATTGCTGCCGCCCGTCACCTGTGCTATAGGAACTCCAGCCTCAAGCAGAGGAACGGATGGACAGTAAACCACTGCAGCCAAAACGATGGAGAATTCAAAATTTTCTAGTTTTCATTATTGCGTAAAAAAACCATAATGTTTATTGAAGCAGGGAGCTTAGGAATTTGCAAAACAGAATGAGATCATTATAGTCCTAATTGAGCAAATAAAAACATGCTCAGCTCTAAGCACTTGAATAATCCCCATCCTTCTGCCCAGAATCCAATGAAGGACGTAAGACTATGCTTAATGTTCAACATGTGAGAGTTGACTTCTCAGGGTCTTGAGCATATGCTTAATTTTTTTACTGAGTTAGGGCCATATGAATGAAAATGACATTTGTAGTTAGCGTCTACGCTAAATCAAGCCACATGCCTCAGGGTACACAATAGCTATCAGATGGAGACACTAGTGTAGCGTTCTCACTGTAGAATACTCACCAGTTACTTTTCCCAGGTAAACTCATAGCAGTTAATTTGGAAATCAAGCTATTAGGCTAATATATTTAAAGACTTATTCTTTAATATGAGGTTTCAAAGTGCCTTGTATAGCTTCAGTGACTGAAGAATTTACCAAATAATGGACAATAAATAATTTCTTCAATTAGCTTTTCTTATTTTTACTGTTCCCCAATTCTCCTAGAACAGATCACAACTTTTTCCAGTCTAATGATTACTTGAAATAATTTGTGAATTTTTGCAGCAAATAGTTCTCAATCTGCAAGTCTGTCAGCCAACGGCAGCAAACGTTCCACTGCGCGGGTTATGTGGTGTGGCAGAGCCAGTCAATCAGAACAGGAGTAGCTCTCTGTGCCTTTGGTCACATATGACTTAAATTCATTTTCTAACGAGCAATTTCCTGAGTTTCCCTAAATTTATAATGTGTGAAGGAAAGGGAGATTTTATTCCCTTTGATAACACCGAAAATTTGGTAGAATTTGTTTTACTTAATTTGGCTCAAACTTTTTTTATAACATGTCCTAAGATTGAGAAACACTTTTGTTGCTCCCTATGACCTTTGACTGTGTCCTGGTAGTTATATACAGCCTAATTCTAGTTAAAATAAAAATAGGTGTCATCTTACTGGATGTGGCTGTGTTTACCTGGCTAAGTCAATTTATTGCCGTTTGTTTCATGATCAGTATCAGCTAATAAAACACCAATATCCTTTTGAAGCACCCTCAGGGAAAGCAAAAGCATCTTAGTAAGGCTGACATGTTACCTCTTCTATGTTGAATTAAGAGGCAAAAATGAAATAATAAAATAAAATAATATAAAATAATAAAATAAAATAGATCCTTAAAGAAATGGGCTTACTACTGGCCTAAATGCTGGTTTCAGTGGAAATTGTTCTAACTTCCAAATACCTATTTTAGATCTGAGGAGAATTTAGACATGACAGAAATTGAGAAATATTTACTACATTGACATTATGGCAATAAAACTTTTTGAAAATATATTTTGGGTTGTATTTCTAAGTACTATATGGAAGAATATTTCTATTTGTCAACCTCTTTTCTGATTCTATATGTGCCCAAAAGCATGGAGATATAGCTCACAGTTATTCAGTCATGGTGCCAAAATTAACAATCCAGAATTTTCTCCTTCTCCCACTTATTTGTTCTCCATTCCCTGCATTACCCTGCTGTGAACTAGCGTGCCATGCAGTAACCTGACTTGAGGAACTGATTTGCCTGAAAAAAACATAGAAGAGAAGAGCTTGGGTTTAGTGGGTTTTTTTTTGGTTTTTTTTTTTTTGATGGATCAGTTCCCTGATCCCATTCACCTTGCAGTGATAAACAGCCTGTGGCACAAAGAAGAGGCAGTGGACTATGCCTGTATAAGCTGTCGCTGTGAAACCACAGCCATAGGAAAAAAAGGCTATAAAAAGATAACAATTTTTTAAACCAGTAAAAGCAGTTTTACTAGGTATCTTGCTAGCCCTTCAGCTGGTGTGAATTAATGCAAACCCACCACTACTCGTATATTATGCCACTGAGGTTTTGACTCAGAAACCGATATGTGCCGTAGATCTTCCATGGTCAGATGCGAGTGCTGCCTCTGGTTAGGATCATGGGAGTTCCCCTTCCTAACAGGAGAAATACCCTATACTGAGCCGTGCAGAACCATTCACATCGTCTTGAGAGCTACAGCACTAGCTGCAGAGAGGCTGTCACTGGTTATGGTGAATCTTGGTTTCCTCAGCCTTAGATATGCTTTATTTGAGTGAGGTATTTTGTAGAGAGAAAAGAGAAATTGAGTATTAAGGTTAGTCATAAGTCTGCAAATATAGAGATTCCAAACTTGTACGAAACCCAGTGCTTGGTCTGGTTTCCTTATAGGTTCTCTCCTCTCCCCTGCAAATTGTTCTGCATTAAATTAAAAACTGTTTAGTGGTGGATTGAAGGACTTGTGAGAAGCTGTATAGCTGAACAGAGGGACTTACTTGTGTTTGTCAGGCACCTTATTTGAGAATATCTTTTTCACATTTCTCAGAAATAGAAATTGCTATCACATTTTGCTCCATCTTTCATGATATGAAGAAATGTAAGCAGTCATGCAAAATGGTTCTGCAGAGACCCACTGGAAGCGGTTTGGAAAACAATGCTGTTAGTGTCATGGTTAGTGAGACTATTTAAAATTCTGCCCAGATGTCAAAAAAAAAAAAGCTCAAAAAGTTGCAAATTAAGACTTCCAAGTTGATATGAAATGGCAGTATTTCTGTTGAAAATCACTTTGTTATGTTTAGTCTATATATTTGTTTTTTCTTTACATTTTAGGAAAAATACTACACAGTTGCACAAATAAATGTGAAGTATTGCACATGTCAGTAAAATACACACAGACACTTTTTAAGCTTTTACTTCTTCAGCTTTGACTCAATATAAAACTTTATGTTAAGTATATTTTCTGAAAAAATAGGAGGTAGTGAGGCTCTGCTTGCTTGACTGTTTTGATACTCCTAAATTCTGTGGTTTTTTTTTTTTTTTAAATCATGTGACTAAATACTTCTTTCTTTCTACCTGCCCAGGACTCTTGCAGCACTAGGAACACAGACTAGATGATGCCAAAGTTACAAGTAACAGTGCAATATATTATTCTGTCCTTCTGATTTGAATTGAGACACTATGCTTGTTGCACCCTGTTCAAACTTTGCTCTGAAGATAGTCTTATTAATTCACTCAAGTGCTGTCGATCATAGTCATTACTGTGGCACGTGTGTGCTTCACAAGTGCTGCTTCTATAATTTTCCAAAAACCTTGTTAGATAAGAGGTGTTATTGCCATTACTAAATAATAAGGTGAGATAAAAAGGACTGGAAGAAGAAATATCAATTAATTGTGATTTTCTGGTTTGCACAAGAGTTTAAATTTTTCAGTAATTTGTACTATAAGGTTCTGTCTGTTCAGACACAGCTCCCAATTATTTCAGCTGCTAGGACTGGAAAAAAAACCAAACCCACACCTTAACATATAAACCTGCACACCCAGAATGCGAATACAAGTAGTCAGTACTGTTAAAAAAGACTGTAACAAATGAACCATGTGCTAACTCTGACACATTGAATGGCATCTCAGCCTCTACTTCCATTACCTACTTAGTAACTGGAAATATTTTTGAAATATCACAAATGCATTGGTATGTATTGAAAGCATTCATGAAACTAGAAGTAATAATGGATATTACCTGACATTTGAAAAGACAGTGCATATTAAGCCCCAAATTTTACATTTGGTTAATGATGTTGGTACCTAGCATGTTGCTTTGGTCAATTTCCTGTTAGGAATAATATCTATCCTTTTCTTCTTCTCTCTTCACCATTTATACACTAAGCCTTGAACAGAGTTAATAAAATACCTAGAAAAAGCTACAGATGCAGTGTAAGCTTGCACAGATTTGCACTCACAAATCTAAGAAAGTGCCAAAAGCGTATATAAAAGTCGCACAGCATCCTGAAGCAGCTACAAGACACAAGTCTATTGACTTTCATGCCTTAGCTCAGTTGAGTAGATTGCTGTGTGTACCAGGAAGGATCAGATTCCTTGTCACATTCTGCTCTGTTTTGCAAATCTCTAAAGCTTCACTAGCTCTGTTACTATCAGTGGGGTGAGTAACTCCAGATTAACGTCGTTGTACCTAGGAACTGATCATTGGCCATAATCAACATATAACATCCATTTCACAAGTATCTAGCTTGCTAGTGAAAGCTATCGTTCTTTTGAAGACAATTTACAAGTCTGGGGGCTGTACCAATTAGCAGCAGCTGAGAGTCTTGTGCGGAACTTTTAGTGAGTTGCAGGTGGACCTTTTTTTCTTTTTGCAGTTAGGAAAGTAATACAAATATTTCTTCAACATAGGCTGTCTCTGAAACATAAAATAATTGTTGCCTATAATGCCTTTTTTCCATATCAACAGAATTCACTGTTTGTATTTTATCGTGTCCATCGTGGAATGACCAGTACTGTGTGTTTTATTACCCAGGCTGTTTGGGCAGTGGCTTTAAATGCTCGCTTTGGTTTGATAACACATTTCATTAACATATCAGGATCGAATTGTTGTCTGTGTTTGTGGAAATGTATCCAGCTCACCCCAGAGGTTTTGAGAATTTGGCCACTCCCCTTTAGTCATTATAGAAAGAGACCTGCCAAGATGAGAAATTACACCAGGAGGGTTGAATATTAGGATTAATTGTCTTGAACCAGTGCAGTGGAGCAGGTAGGCAAGTCAAATCGAGGTGGGGATAATGAGGGCCAATAGGCAGCCTTTATTGTCTTCTTTCATAAAGAAAAGTATTTAAAAGAAACTATTTCCCATCTTTCAGCACAATTAAAATTGGAATGTAAAGCTTCTGCATTTTCAGCAATGGGAAAATTACAGTGTTCAATAAAGAGAGGATTTCTTTTTAAACAGGAGAAACCTGGTTGAACAAAGATCATCTGTGGGCCATTAGCTATTTCTTTCTTCGACGGTAGCTTAGCACCAGCTTTTCCCTGAAGCTGATAGGATTGGTCTAACCTTTTAGACCTTTGCTATTGATCTTTAGCCTTTTCAATTGGACATTTTTACTGTGCTTAAACTGTACCTCCTGGTTGCTTCAAACACTTAATTGTGCTGAAAAGTAGTAATTCATTAAAGCTAATGGTAAAGTGGGCTAAAGAGGGGGGGGTAATATAAACTGTAACGTAACAATGGCAATCTGTTAATAAAGAAGAACACAGTGGGTCCTTCCAAAGACTGAAAATTTTTGTTTAAAAGTGTGAGTTGGAATTATGAGGGTGTAATGCTTGTCTACTGATTATCCTTCCTGCCTTCTGTTGTTGCTGAAGACTCACCAGACAGTGCTGCAGTTTCAGTATCTCTGAAATGGGTAAAGGTCCCAAACCCCTCGCTTTCTACGGCAGCTCCACTGTGCCCCCATTTCAAAAGATTCCCATTGTTATCCAAAACTTAGAGAGACCTTCAAACAGTCCTTTGTTTTGGCTTTAATCCTTTAACCAACTGTTTGGTCAGTTGTCTCTTCACCACGGTTCCAGCAGACTGCTTTGTGTTTCCTTGTCGAGTTTATGTTTCATCACAGAAATATCACAGGCCTTTGAAAACAGAGGACATCCACCCTGGGGAGGTATTGGTTCAAGGTAGTAGTGAACAATCTGTTCAGATTAACTTTTCAGGAAATTTCCATCTTTCAGAGTAAAACTCTTGTGAGAGGAATTTCCAAGATTAGTGAAATCAAGGAGTCAAAATGGAATTCCATGGCCTTAGTACACAATTTTTTCTCTGTTCAAATAAATTATTTTTAACAATAGTGTTTTTGCCTAAAGAACAGCTTAGTATCCAGATAGAGTCCCTAGTATGTATGAGGATATCTATTTTATATGCAACCTTTTAACCAGTAAATTCCAAAAAAGATTATTCTCCAATACCTTGAATAGATTCCAGGACACCTTGGAAGGTATTTTAGCTCCTGTTTTCCATATATGCACATACTTACAAAAGAAGACTGGTGAACTTTAGCAAACTCTCTGCTTCCTGACCCCATCAACCAAAATACTCAGTGAAGGCATTTGGTCTAGCATTATGGGTAACTTTCATGATCTAAATCTGCTATCCATGATGACAGAAAGCACTATTTTTTTCCTTTTTTCTCTGAGTTTTATGGATTCTATCCACAAAGCACTTTTGTATCACTGTACTCAAATTCTACCATCCAAAATGAAATTTTTATATACCATCCATCACTGTGAGCTGAGTGCAATGAATAGAAAAGGCAGCTCTCTATCTTGCCAATAATGAAAGAGTACTTCACTTCCCAGAAGAAATAAAGTGGGAGACTACATACCTATTTCTCCTGGAAACCACTCCAGGATTTCACAAAGGACGTACATCAACATATTCACCTTGGATCAACCAAATAGGCTTCAGCTCTGTATCTGCTAATTTTCCTGATCAAGCTCCTTTTAATGTAGCTGTGTTCTGACATCCCAGTTGTTATGATGTTCAGAACAGACTTGTATACACTTGAGTGAAGGAAGAGTTGAAGCCACTTTGAAATTCTGGCCTGTTGTTATTATTGTGTTTAATCTACATTTAATTTAAAGTGTTTTACTTTACAAAAAGAGTGAAGTGTTATGTTCTGAATTCAGAACTTTTGTTAGGAAAGTGCTGTAAATCTCATTTCTCTTCCTGAGTTCAGCAAAGCTTCTGATTTCTATCTGGTGCCCATTTAAATATATTTCTCATGGCTTTACATGGACTGTGAAAACTTGTGCATAATACAATAGTCATCTTTACAAAAAATAAATTAGAACTGACCATGAAAAAAAAAATCTGTAAACATGCAACCGTTCCCGTAGCGAGCATAATTAATAGCAACTGTAACGTAGTGTAATGGTGTAAGTCAGAAATAATGCTACCACCATTAAATAAACATATGTTAACAAGATCGCAAGGAATGAAAAAACATTCACGTTTCAGACATCCATTAGTCTCTCAGCTTTGCCATCTACAAAGAGCCTGGACTAGTGATCTTATGTTAATACAGTGTGTGCTGCTTGGAAGGGAATACTGGGGAACGCAAAACAAGGCATGAATTGCTGCAAAGACGGAATCGAGTTTTTGCAGTACATAAATTCACTGCAAAGTTTCTCAGTACTTTAGGATATCATTTGCCTAAAGCTTTAAAAATAAGTTGCATATTGTACGTAAGGCAGCTTTGCATCAGAGAAAGGGTGGCTTTGTTTTTCCAGGAATTACTGGAGAAAAATGAAAAAGAGTGAGACCAGTTTATATATGTTCTGTAGCATTGTCCTGGTTTGTCCATGCTTTCCAGGGCAACCAAGTGCAGCACGTACACAACTCAATGCACCTAACAAAACCTCTTGATATCAGTGCCAAAGCATCTAGGCAGTGGTTTCTCCCTCTGGTGTCCCACAGATAAGACTATTGAATATTTCCTATGTGAAAAAGGGTACTAGTATTAACCTCACTGAGGTGCAGGTTATTTCTTCCACAGAATACCCTTCCTGCAGCTGCCCCAGGGTTTGCATTGCCTGTTCTCGGAAGGGATGCTGATGACAGAGTAGTGTCACCTGCGTAGCTTGGTCTCAGCCCTGGGATTTAGCTTTTCCTTTCAAAGACACAAGGATACTCCAAAGAGGTAAAAGTGTGGCTTCGCAACGTGACCCTTTTTTGAGAAAAAGCAAGAGCAAACTCTTTATCAGACCAAGTGGCAGAGGCTTTGAGCAGATGCTCAAATTATCATTCTTTTTGTAAGCAACACTGCATTTGTATTGCTGTTTATATGTTTTGTGCACTTTCAGTACTGGGAAAAAAGGTGTTTCATCATCATTTCATCTAAACCACAAAGAGTGGTGACAACAGCTTGGTTGAAATATTTTCAAAAACACCTATAGGTGTGAGGGTTTTTAAATTTCCTGTGCCTTTTTTTTTAACTTACCTCGTAGAGTAGTACATCATGAGTGACATTCTGTGGGGTTCATTGGTTGTCTAAGAGAGGCAGGCAGTTCCTCTGCATACAGATTTAGTATTTAAACACGGATTTAAGAAAGTTGGATTATTTTATTTCCAGTTCACACAACTTCTTTTCTCCTTAACACTTACATGCTGTGACAGAAACACCGCCTGCCTTTGACTGGGTATGGTCCCCTGTGGTTTATCTTTATTCAACAGTTTAGACAAAGTAACTTTTTACCTTTAGGAGACCTTCAAAGTTTCTTCTCTAGGCGTTGGGGTCTCTGAAGCATCTAAGTCTGCAAAAGGAGATATTTCAGCCATCTAAGATATGCCCCAGGTTTATACGTAACTTAAAAAAAAAAAAAAAAAAAAAAAAAGAAAACCTATAAAAGATTAGTCACAAAAATGGTCTAATTGGCCAGAAGTCTCTCCAGTGGCAGGGTGTTTTATTAACTGGAAGAGACATCACAGACAGTATGCTGAGATAAATCTGACCCGACTTCTACTAATGTTTTCTAGGAAAGGAATAGCAGGCTGTGAGGGAATAATTTGGCTGGATTTTTCTACACAGAAAGTGAGGGTTCATTTTTTTTTTTTTTGCTTCCCCCTTCACCTCCCTCCCTGAAAGCTTTTGTGAATTAATTTTCTATTTCCTGTGATCAGGGTTTTTCTCATACCTCATTCATAGCAAACATTGCATTGAAAAATGTCAAAGATTAGGACAAAGGACGAAAGAACTGTGCACCTCCCATCTGGGCAGCATAAGTAATGACAGGGTCAAGATTGAAGTCCATGAATCCCTCCATTACCTCACTCTCCCACTTTCTGTTTCATTTTTAAGGATGCCCTGAAATGTGAAGACTTCTTTTAATGCCTTACGAGAGTTACTGTGAGAAAGGTGATCAAAAGGACTCTGCTGGCTTGGGTGCCCTTTATCTCGGAGGAAGGTGATGCACAGCATCTGGAGATGATGGAACGCATGATTAACATTACCACAGAGAATGATTAATATCTTCTTAAAGCACCTACTTCCAGATTATCCATCATTTCATTAGAGTGAAAAAAAAAGTTCTTTTTGAAAGGGGGCTGTGCCCCTGAACCATGAATAACTAACCCACCTCTTGACATGTTTACTAATTGAGTAGCAGAGTATGCTTAATATTATGGTGAACAAACAGTGGTGCCCCCTCTTTGTGCAGAAACAAAAAGGCAGGAAAAGAACAGAGTGAATTTGAGACAGTAGTTTAATAAAGCAGTTAAATCACTTTCATTTCATGGAAAGTGTCTTTAAATATATTAAAGAGCTTTATTTTACTTTCTTTTTTTTCCTTAAAACACTCTGTATGTCAAGCTTTTTTTTTTTTTTTAAAGGAATGTTATATTTTTCTGGATTATGTAATGTTTCAAAAAGTCTCTCTTTCTCTAAATTCTCTTGCAGAGCAATGCTGTTTCTGTAGTATTGGACGTGGGTCCTTGGGGGTATGTAAGCTCTTACATCAACTTTCTGTCTTACAGTCAGGGACCAATCCTGCAAACACTGTGAGGAAAGGCTTTGTGCCTGTGCTGACTGATCTGATGGGTTACACTGAGTTTACCAGGGATCTGTAACAGGCAATTCTTGAATCTAATTGAAGAGATGAGCATGCTGCTGGCAATTTGTAGAAGGAAAAACAACTACTTCCTTTTTGTCAACCATCCTCCTCTTTACAAACACCTGCATTCTTTTTGTTTTTGTAAATAGCACTGAACAGCTCTAAAGTTCAGATCAATACAGTGCTACCTTAGTGCCTCGCTCACATATATAATATCTTCTTATATTAATCCTGTTTCCAGGGAAGTGTGACAGGCAGTGGTGACGTAGAATACTAAACTGGTGATTATTAATCATTGTCTTTCAGATCAATAATCCACTGGAACTTTTCCTTTCCCCAATTCTTTTTTTTTTTTTTTTGTCATTTTAAGTTAAACAGAAGTATTTATGTGTACACAGCTAGCATTGTGTTTGCGTGTTTAATAACACGTGTGTCCTTCCATTCAGCATCGCCCTCATGTCTGCAGCTTTTGCAGGACCTTCTCGCTGATTGGAGACTGCCTGAGGCATTCATCCCCACCCAAGGCTTTCGGGGGGACCACAAGATGTTCATTATGGATGCAAGACAGTAGATAATATGGCATTGCTGGTAATACATTGCTTGCTTGGCATTGTTGCCAGCAAAGGCAGGGATCACTGCCCTAAGAAATAAAGGCATCCGTAGCCCTCTGCCTTTGTTTGATTTCAGGAGCGTTAGTTACATTATAGTGCGTTCAGATTCTAATGTTGGGAATTTGAGCTCTGGACAGTATCCCCTGAGTGCTGTGCCAACAGAAGCATGAAAGGATGTTTTCTGAGAATTTTAGAGGATTCCTTGAAAACGATACAGTGTGAAAACCCCACTTGACACACTCCTGACTTCTTCAGGAAATTGCAGTTGGCCGCAGGAAAAAAAAAAAAGAAAAAAAAAAAAAAGCTTTCTTAGTTTATTATTTATGTTTCTCAGTTTCCCACCTGCTTTTTTGTGACATACGGGCTTTTCAGGGGGGCCGGCTAGGAGAGAAGAACGGCTCCTTGAAAGCCACCTCTGGCACCACTATTACAAGAGACAATGAACTCAAACACGCTTCTCTCCCTTTTTACCTCCAGAGATCACGAACTCGAAACTCAGTTGTGCATCCATGAAAGTTCTATAAACATTACTTAAACAGCAGCTAAAAGACCTTTGCCAGCTCTAGCCTACTTCTCCCCTTGTTGGGGCTCAGCACTCCCACTCAGTTGACTACTTGTCCTACTCTTTGCCCTCTTTGCTCTGCTGCAATCGTCCTGGAATTTTCCTCTATGCAACTGCTGTCCAAACCAGCTGCACCCACTACATCTTCAGCAGTGGACCGAGGAGGGTATTAATCATATTTTTGAGGAGGACACTCTGCTATTTATCTCCCTGACACCTCCAGCATTTGGGAGCCCACTGCTGCACACAGCCCATTGACTAGTAATATTACACATTACCGTGCTCCATTGCCTCTCCCTGCCCTCTTCATTGAGTGGCTGTTCAACAGTGGAGTTGTGTTTGTTCAATCAGACATAATTTATACCTTTTTTGTTCCTTCTGGAGAGCTCTTGCTAATTTTAAGTCTGAGCACTGCGTTTTCCATATAATTCTATCTCTGATGTCACTGGAACTGAAGATGGTCAAATAGATCCAATTCCAGACTTGTTCAGACTTGTTGGTTTTAAATCACCAAATAGATGATTTAAAAACAAAGTGTCAAGGGAGATCATCTCATACGCACTTTAAAGATCTGAGTTTTATTGTATGTCTAAGAATATATATGTTTTCTGCCTCTAAAGGGAATACCTGCACCAGCACACTGTACTGTGATCCCCTGGCTGTTGTCCAACATGCAAAGTCTGCAAAGGACAAGAGATTAATAATTCAGTTAATTTGTAGCAAGTAGGGTTTTGTTTTCCTTTTTTTTAAAGAAATTTATAGGAAGAGGAGTGAGTAAGGGAAGAAAGCTATTGTAAGACTAAACGACTAATAATTCATCCTGGAGTTTGTTACCCTTTCAGATTCATCAAACTGTGTAATGAGAGCAGCTATCTTAAGATCTGCCCAATTTTACACTATTTAGACAACGTAAAGAAACAGAAAGAGTTCTGCTCTCAGATCTTTGGGGAAAAGGATTATTCATTACAGGACATGGGGATTATTTCACATAGGAGAGCCTAAAATGAACTCTAAATTCCTTGCTTTAAAAAAAAAAAACAAAAAAAAAAACAAACAAACAAAACAAAAACTAGAGAGAGAGAGGGAAAAAAAGCTATGGTTTAGCTTTTATTTTCTGGATAAAACTTTTGAGAGATGCAAACTGATGAAACTTCTGGAGGAGTTAAGCCAATTTAGCCCAGTTAAGGGTTTAGCCCATCAGGCCCTTTAAATGGCCGATCGGATGAACAGATTCCTCTGGTGCCTGTCACTGTAGCGTGCGATAATACTCTGTGTTTCACTGTAGCTTCTGTTCTCTCCACTCCACTGCAACTGCTCTTGCCAAGGTCTCTAGTAACCTCTTCAGGGCCAAATCTCAAGGCCATTATTCCATTCATATGTTCCTTGATATTTTGGCTTCATCTGACAGATCTGATTACAATCTCTGTCTTGAAATCTTGGTTTAAAGTCTCTGTCCTGGAACCTGTTCCTCCTGCTAACTTTCTCATTGCTCCTTCAGTAACCTTCTTGGGACACTTTTTTTTCATTTTTATTTTTTTTAACTCTTCAGGGCAGCGTCCTATGAACTGATCTTCATCTGTATCCAATTTTTTTCCATTGTAATAATAATTTTGGCTTTTTATCACCTCAGCTACTTTCCTGATGGAGATACTGCTGCACTGGCTCAGAGCAGCCAAGACTAGACATCTGCTCATCTCTTTGACATCTCATCCCAGATGCTTTATCACCAGGCAAAATTATATGTGGGTAAAATACTTTATTACCATCTTAATCTCATATTCAATCGTGTAACCTGAATACCATGCTAACTGAACCTTCTTTTTCCCCTTGCACTTTCTTGCTACATCTAGAACTTGCCTTTCCTCTCCCACAACAACTCTCAAGTTTTGGAAATACCCACTTTTCTCCATGTGTGTAAACCTAAGATGAGTTGCAACCCCTCCTGAGGTGCAATTTGTGGAAGAATCAGGGTCAGTGGATGAGGTGGGCACGGAGCAGGCCCATGTGGTTGGCATACAGCCCTGTGGGAGACATGGCATATATGCAATTAAGACAGAATGCTCTGGGAATTGTGCTGCTAGCCTCTAACAAACCTCTACCGAGCATATGCAGATGGTGATTTGCAGAGGATTATAATTTGGCCACGTTTTGTTGAATATTCATGAGGACAGTGAACGATACCTCTGTCCCTGTATTGGCCTCTACCACATTTTGAGACAGTCCCACAATGAACAGTAGAGGAGTTTCAGTAAAAAAATTCGAAGCCTTTCAAAACAACTGGTGTGATCATTAGTTCCTCCTGAAGCGTATTCTTAGAAACGGCTGAACTGTTCTGTAGAAGCTTCTCGCTGTCTTTCAGCATGAAGCAATAATAAACCCAACAGCTCAAACAGACATTGAAAAGTTGTGGTCTGTTAGAAACAGCCTTCCCTGTGGACATGCTATCACTCTTGCATCTCTTTTCAATATTTCTGCTCTGAATTAAGTCTTAAATTGGAAAGTGGGGCAGGTTCTTGGGGCAAAACTAATGTGTACTTCCTTACGTGAAATCTAATCTCTTTTTTTGGCTCAAGTGGAAAGCTGAGCATAATTAGTCAGAAAATTAAGGCTCAAGGAAACACGTTTGTTGTAAGAAAGACAAAGAAAAAGAAAGGAGCTTTGCATTGTAACTTAAGTCTTGCATTATGTTTCCTGGTCAACTGTAGGCTTGGAGTCAGATTCCTCCCCTGCTCACTGGAAGCTTTTCTATTAATGTTAAGGGCACAAACCTTCATCTTTCTGCAGTTCTGTACCCTCGATGAGGTTCATACTGACTTCACAGGTCTGGTATCAGCCTCTCTTGATTAGTGTTCACAAAGCCCAGAGAGATGATTTCATAGGACTGCAGAGGTTTTTAATACTGACTTTAAAGTTGGCCCTGGCTTTGAGCCAGGGGTTGGACCAGATGACCCTCCAGCATCCCTTGCAACCTAGAGCAGTCTCTTAATTCTGTGATCAGTGCTCTAAGTGTCAACTCTGATGAAAACACACATGCAATCCTAAAGGTTAAGAACTGGTATGATCCTAGGTTACCACATAGCAAAATAAAACAAGTTCATCTAAACTGTGTGGGGTCACTCAGTTACCGCTCTCGGTGAGGGGCAGGAATGGTTTATAGTCTAAACTTGGTCACTGAGGATCCTCTGATCCTACCCCAGACCCTACCAGCAAGCCAGGCCAAATAAGACATTGTTATCTGGACTACAGTTACCACAGTCTTCCCTAAACAATAATAAAATGAGCACAGTTATCATTATTCCTAGGTCTGCCATGTATGGGTTCATACTGGTTTTGTATGGAAACAGCTGGAAGAAGGAATGGTTTTTACATTGCAGTTATTTTGCAGTACAGAGTTTCATAACACTTGATGACATAAAAGACCAGTCCACAATTTGAAAAAGGTTTCAAATGCCACTATACTTGGCCCCTGATTAAAAAAAAAAAAAAAAAAAAAAAAAAAAAAAAAGAAGAAGAAAAGAAATCAAACCCCAAACCAAAACCCCCCAAAAATCTGAAGGCAAAAAAGTTTAAACATGTCACGGTTGGCTAACATGAAAAGTTTGCCGCTGGGCTGGGTTGGGTTAGCTGTTTGAGACAGGTGATCTTGTTTCAGAAGCAAAGGACAAGACAAGGAGCCTCTCTAGATTCAGATGAAGAGCAAATCTCTTGACCTCTAGGCCTATGCTAACCTATGTGAAATTCAGGTCTCGGGACTAAGTAAGAGCTGATTGAGCAGAAGATGGGGCTTGTCTATTACATCCTCACTTTTTAATTATATCTCCAAGCTGCAAGTCCTTTGATCCTGGGCTGTATGTGACAATAAACATACTGACAGTAGGGATTACATCAGGAGTAAGTTCGCTCCACTGCCTTTTCCAGCCAAGTGAGGGTAGTTTTTTCTATGTAGGAATTTCTCTACACAAAAAAAAAAAGTTATTCTGGCATGATCTGAAGAGGATTTAAGCAGAGATAGTTAAGCTGAATAAAAGGCTGTATGGATAATTTTGTTTCAGCATAATGGCAACTTACTCAAAGTTCATTAAATCCATTTCCAATTAACTTTAACTAATTCAGATTAAGACATCATTGCACTACAATAAATGTGTCCGCGTAGCTTTGCGAACCAGTCTAACTCTCACTTTAAATTCTCACCTTAGGTTATGTGGATCCAGCTTTCTAGCTAGCTGAGCTGCGCATTAGGCTGGAGAGTGTGACAGATGACAGCATCCATGAACACGATCAGCGTGCTGCCATCTTTAATTTTCTCCTTTCTTTTTGTGTCTAAATAAGACAGGAACGGGAAAGGCTGTTTATATAGTTGTTTGCTGACAACGTGTTGCTCTGCCAGATTCAGTGGTTTTTAAGCATTCTTCACGCCAGTTTGCTCTTTGTGAAGCATTTTAATGTGCGTATCTCTCATAACTGGAAAGCATTCGCTGCCTTCCCCTGGCTACACCTGTACTAGTAAATTAAACAGGATCACACGTTCTGGTGAGCTGTGAGAATGGTCTTGGACATGTTTTTGCTCATGCTGCCTGCCACCCTCCAAAACCATTCTGGGGGCACGTAGGAGTGAAGAGGTGCAGGGTCCTTCCCTATTCCAGCCCTTGGTGGCCTCTACAGAGGATGGGAGAGAGCCGGGGTGCTTTCATGGTAACCTCCCCTACATATTGTCACCCTGCAAAAGGATGCCCTGATGAAGCTCAGAGAGAATATGGGCTAAATTACCTTGCAGTCAAAGGATTTATAACTGAATAATTAAGCCCAGACTAACTTCAGGGCACTTTCCTGAATGTGAACAAAAGCTCGTGGATAGCACTATAAATTGAACCCACCCGCCTGACCCGCTGCCAGCAAATCTGCCAAAGCCCCTTCCCGTGGAGAAAAAACCTTCTCCTGCAGGTCTTGTAAATGAATTAATTATGTATCTGTTGAAACAGAGGTAAAGGTTCATCAGTAGGGCTAATATCTGGAATAACAAAGTGGTTCAGTTTGCTGCAATTCAATGTTGCTTAGTGCTGTTGGAGATCACAGCTGTCTCCTAACACCCTTGCTTGCTAAGTTCCACACACAGAATGACCCGGGTGTGGCTTGGGAATGGGATGAGGTGGAGTTTTTAATGATTGTTATTTCAATAAACAGACTAAAAGATTCCATCAGTAATTTTTGAAAATAACAGCCTTGCTACCAGCAGGTAACCAGAAATGCAGCCTTAAATGTAGAGGTGAGATGGCTGGATTTTTTTTTTCCTTAAAAAAAAAAAGAAAAATCCCACAAGACTGTTGAACAATTACAGCTTAATTTACAAAAACACTTAAATGTATATTGTCTTGTGAGCCATTTAGTCCTATTGTCTTCAAATGGAAGCTTATTCTTGTGCTGAACCCTAAAGACTCATTGAATCAACCACTGAGACACTAAGGAGACCTTTGTAAAAGATAATCAGGGGTAAAACTTGGAAAAAAAGTAAAGAGCAACAGATCTGCCACTGTGGATAACATGGCAGAAATTATTTCAGTCTGTGCTGTCTAGGACAGCCATCAAGGTGATCACTTGGGGAGATATCAGGATAGAAGTTTCCTTTATAGTACTTACGGTAGACATAGCATATAGGGTCCAATCCAGCAGATATTGGAATGCTTAATTTCTGGACACCTCCGTGACAACGATGCCAACAAAAGGAAGATAGTTCAGGAAAGAGAGAAATAAATAGACGATGAAGCTTGAGAGAATGACTTACAAAGAACGGACAAAATGTGAAGTTAGTAGTACAGACCTGCTAAAGGATGTCTACCATAGACCATGAGCAGACCTTGCTGGTGCTGGAAGGGTGCAAACACCAAGGGCAAAGGAGTACTCAGGGCACAAAAACTCAAAGTGCCATGAAAAAAAATATTAAGGGAAAATTGGGGTTCAAAGTCAATGGGGTTGTGCTGGAAAAATGCATAAATGGCCAACTGGATGAAGGACCACAGACATGTAGGTAGATGTGAGGATTTTGGAACAAAGTCCAAAAGGGGCAAGGGAAGTGAAGGAGAGCTGCCTGCCTTGACCAGCAAAGGGGAGGGGGAGCAGCAGAAGGAAAGAGAAACTTGCTGTGGTGTCTTTTAATAGCCAGACCCACCAACCTGAATCCATCACAGATCTAATGATTAGACAAAATCTCCTGGTGTGATCTGTGATACCATCAAGCAGCTGTTCAGAGGGAGTGGAGGAAACACCATTGCGTAATGCGCTTAATCCCAGCCTGAGTAATGAATCGAGAACGGAGTAGGAGAGATGAAGGTGGTTGTCTCTTCCGTACATAATACCTCTGCATTGGGACTCTAATAACCAACATGAATCAGTAGTGTTATTTTCTCTAGCTTTTTTTTATAAATGTTGGTAGCACCTTTCAAGCAGTGACAGATCCCAAGGCCCGCCCCTCCTCTAGCTGCAGGTAACATCCTGATGTTCCCTGGGTGGTGTTGGCAGGTTCTGTATATTTTAGCACATTTTGACAGGCCTCTACAGCATCTTTGAATCAATCAGGTTCTGCTAAATCTAATAAAAAAATTACCATTAACTTTTAAATAACAGGAAGAAAATGGTAAAAGGAGAATGGTACCAGCCCGGCTATCTTGGTTTTAGGAAGATACATGATTCTCTGTCAATCTCTGTATGTTCACAGATACAGATTTTCTTCTGATTTTCTTACTTAATTCCCTCTGTGTGTGGAAGTATTATTAGAATGAGCAACAGTTTCATTTTGAGGACTCTGGGTGTATGAATATTTTAGCCGTATTTAAGGCCCACCTTGGGTCAGATTTGCAGACATATCAAATACATTGTTGGTAACATGTAGTTCTGAAAATATTGTAATATTTGAGATTGAACTAATAGGAAATTGATGTTCTCCAAACTGTGTTAAAAAGTGACTTGTCTTGGATCACTTGGGAAACCTATAGCAGGATTGGGGGTCAAACTAAGCTCTTCTAGATCACAAGTATCTATCAGTCCTAGCGAAATTCAGTAACCCTCTCCCTTCCAGACATACACTTGTTACCTCAAAGTCCCCGTCACTGAAATTTTAGTAGTAGTAGCATGAAAGTAATATTCACCCTTCTTTGGGCTGCTCTAACAATGCTGTAAATTTGCTTCTAGCTGTAGTGCAGATATATTGTAGGTATATTAAATGTTTCTATGTGTCAGGGATAGTGAGAATTATTGAATGCCACTGTATCGTACAGTCACGGGCTTAGCTGGGGAAGGATGGGAAAGCTGGTGTCCCCTTTCTCCAGATACCATCTGCTGCTGCATGGACATGGTGACAGTTGGGTGACAGTGCGTGTGTGTGGATCGACTCGTCTCTGGCCCTGGTTAAGCCATAGCAGGATGCTCTCTGCTCTTTTATGCTGAAGCATTTCATGCATAAAAATAGGGTCAATGTGAGCTTAAGAATTGAAATGATCATATGCAAAAGCTGTGAGAAGGTTCTGATGGTCATAGAGATATTTCTTCCATCTTAGTGCCCACGTTAGCGGTAGTAGCATCTGGTCGTAACCCAAAGAGGAATGGTTGTTCTATGCTGATGAAGGAATGTAGTTGTAAACATTGTAAATTCCTGATTTTTCTGCACGGCAGTCCATAATCCAAAGTTTTCTGGTTGGAGGGCACCCTTTTTCCTTCTTTTATCTGCATTAGAGGCCTCATGCAGTGTCTGCTAAAAGAAAAAGAAAGATTTCCAGTCTCTTAAAGAGATGTTGAATCAAGGCTGTAGCTCGCGTATGTACGCACGTGTGCAGAAATTGCAATATGTTGTATATACACACATTATACGATCACGCATATGCATTTGTATATACTGTTTACATGCATCAACGTTAGGCTGTATGTGTTTTTATTATCATGGTTTGTAATCCCACCGTCATTCAAAGTCTTACCAAATAGCACTGCGGGCAGCGTGCCAGCTTCTTTCACCTTCCTGCTAAAGTCACTTGGAATATATCTGAACGTGGCAAAACACATTTGCCAAGTTATGTGCATAAAAACATCCTTTGATCTTTCAGACTCATAAATATGTAATAAAGTACATGATTGCCCTACTGATCTGTCCTACATCAATCTTACGTCTCTCTTTTATTGATTCATCAAAATAAGATACGATCAAGGTACAAAAGAGTTAAGGAAGCTATTTATTTTAATGTTTCCTTGGAGAGCTTGCATGTTATTTTGAGTACAAATTATATATATAATATTTCATGAATCATGTTTGAAGCATTAAAAATCACCTCTGCACTTCAAGTTAACACAAGGCTCTGGCAGTCAGCCATCTTTTATTTGCTTTTTTTCTTTTCTTCCTTTTTTTAAAGGAACATTGCAAGACGTGGTGTCACTTTTCTCTGGCCATACCTAAGGGTTTTTTTCTTTCTATTTTTAAATCATGTACTCAACTGGTATTGTAATCCTACTTTGAAATGTTCAGGAAATCGTACTTTGCAATAGATTTAGTATATGGGCTGTTTGGATTGGGTAGTGAGTCTTGTCCAAACCCAGGGATTATCCTAATTTGTACTGAGGGTAAAATGAGAGCTGTGAAGGCCCAGGGAGCTATTGTAGGAGCAGTAACAGAGGTAAAAACTTGTCCCGAAAGAATACATGATACCTCTGCCTTGTGGTTTCTGAGACGTCTTCAAATGACACAGTTCAGCCTTTAGTTCTATCAGGTGTAAAGCCGCTGAAGCAGATAAAAGTGAAATGCCTTTGGAAAGAGAAAAAATTATGCAAACCGTAAATAGAGTGAGTTATATAGTGGGTAATAAAATCTACATTTTGTTTCACCAGGGAGAAATCAGGTGGAGTCCTTAAGTGTTTGAGCTGTTATTCTTGCTTGCTGGGAAGAGAATGCACTTTTCCCCATGATGCCACATCTACTGAGTTAAAGGACCAGCTGAGTTTACTTTGACATATTTAGTGCATCCAACAGAGGCTGGTTTATGTCAGCCAACGCATTTTCCACAACCACTTTATGGCGCTTACTCTTCGGCAGTGTAAAAGCATCCAGTTCTGAAAATGTACTGATAATGAATGAAATAATTTCTGAGCAAGACCTGCCAACCAGGTAGCAGGCAGCGAACTTCAACACACTTCTCTGAAGCTGTAAAATACGGAAAAATGTGACATGGGTGCAGAAGAGTTCACCTCTTTGTCAGGCTCCCTCTTGGCCTGCCATGTGAGTTGTAGAGTCTGGGAAAGAGGAATCATTTTTATGCAGTTCTTGTCATGAACCCACCAGCAGTAACAGGCAGAAAAGACACAGATTATTGTGTGATTTTATGATAATCAAGATGCTTAGCTGACTTGGAGACTGAGAGAGAAAAAAGAGGTGTCAAGTGCTTTGTGATGTTTGGCATCTCCCCTTTGAGGCTCATCACACATGGAAAACATTAATTAAGTTTCAAGTCACCTGACAATAGAAAACGTTGTTACCCTTTTCTTTCACCAGTGAGAACTGAGTCCAAGTGGCGTAATCGACAGGATGGAGAGAACCACTGGCTGAGCTGGAAAAATTATTCAGAACTGTGACTCTTGGATCTGCAGTTTAGCCAGCAGAAAGCATTGGCTTTTCCTCACTTCCAGTCGGCAGCCGATTACAGCTTCACATTATGCTGGAAACTGCTGTCAGTACAATAACCCATGGAGACAGCGAGCCATATGCTGATTTCAGTGATGTGGGTATAACAAGAGAAGTAGTTTTGCACTGAGGAGGAAGAGCATGGCCTCTTCCTGCGAGTCACACACTGCAAAATCCATACGAGGATTTGATCCATCTGGATATGTTCTCTTGTCTCCCACATCACTTCCATGAAGATTGGTTGTCCTCTTTTGACCTCCTTTGGGTTCCTCAGTGGTTTGTGTTGGGGTCCCTGCAGCTTTCCTGTAGATCTTGCCAGCATCTGTGTTTGGTGCTGAGTCACCAGAGTCTCATCCCTGCCCGAGCAGAGAAGGAAATCACTTTGCTCCTCCCCAGTCTGCCTCATCCTGTAATCTCCTGTTGCCTGGTACTCCCGCAGCCCCTTAGCAGCAGTGTGCACGTCCTGTGGCAGCTCCAACTCCCCGATAGTTTTTGGTGTCCTCCAGCGGTTTCAGGCCAGCCCTTAGTGTGGTGGGACTCCTGCAGACACCATTTTAGGCTTCTGCCAGTCGTTATTTTGTCTGTTCTGTGTTACTCATGCTGAATCGTCATTGTTTGGTTTCCAAAAAAAAAAAAAAAAAAAAAAAAGATTTGCTGCTTGTACTTTCTTATCCAGTTCCCAAAGCTCATCTCCAAAGAATATTATGGGTCAGGATATCTCTGTCGCCAGTAACATGGAGGTAAATGGTTGTAGCTTCTGTGGGAGAAGTTGGGCTTCTGGGCTTTTGTTTATTATTAGTTGAACTACTGTCAGACTGTGTAGTTTACAAGAAAAGAGGGCTGGAGGATTAAAATCTATCATTACATTTTCATCATTTAGTCAAGGAGGCAGGGAACTATTAAGGAAGATTTTTCTAAAACATGTCTGGACTTTACACAGACAATAACCCAAACCACAGCACATAAACATACATGGCAATTAGGTATTAGAGTGCTTTCTATTTCTCACTCTTTTAGATGTTGCCATTTTAATTTTAATAACTGCCCTATGTTGCTTTTCATTTCTTATTTATCCTACTTATTTCACTTCTCGAAAGCATTTTTACTAAACAAAACCTGCTTTCTGAAACTTTCTTCCACTTTTCCCAGTGTAACCATTCAGCAAGAGTAATTAATGCCAACAATTTTCCTTTCTTCTGACAACCTTACAGAACCCCACAGGTGAGACAGCAGTGACACACAAGGAGTCTGGTTTAAATGCCTCAGATATGAGCCTCTGATCCTAGTTTAATATTAGTCACATCTTAAAATGAAAGAGGAAATTGAAACAGCTTTTGTTTCCATAATTGTTTTTTAAAGCTAGTGTATTAAATCTTGGTGAATTATTTAGTAGGAATGATGACTCTGCACCTTTGATTTGTAGGTGAAATGTTCATTCTTAACTGCTTTTCCCTGGCAGGATTAAATGCCAAGTTCTCAGCTCTCTATGGAATTAGTAAGACCCTGTGACAGATACTCTAAGAAATAAAAGCGCAGTCAAGAGAAGACAATTGCTGTAAATGTTACAGGTCTGTTTTCACACATTTCCTTGGTAGATTTTTCCATGATGCATTTTTTCCATTTTTTACAAAAATTTCTCTTTCTTCACTAGCCTCAGAAAAAGGCTGAAACACTCAAAAGGCTTAGGCTGGTCAATGAAACTATTCTGGTTTATATCTGCTGAAACTGTGCTGCAGGATTTGTTGTCATGTGTGTGCTGTAAGGCAGGTTGCTGAGAAAAGGAAAATGACAATTTCTGGTAAAGAATTTGCCACCTTGTGACTGAATGAATTCAAAGGAGGAGCCCAGCACAGGATGGATGGTAGTCCAGGAAGGTGCCTCTGCTAAATCTGGAACTGTAATTTAGGTAGTAGTTTAGAACCTACCATGGAGGAGGTCGGGCCTCTAGAAGGTGATATATTTAGTTTAGACATGAAAAATACGGTGGCATGAAAAAAGCTTTATCATGTCTCCCTCCACTGGCTATAGACATAGCCTAGATGCACAATTAAGACTTACAGATACATAAACTTACAGAGATGGCTGAAATGTGGTTGATGTCCTTTGTGTCTGTGTTTTCCTCTAGAAAAACAAAAAGGGAAGAGGGGAGAATAGTTTTTCCCTTCCTATATGACACATGTTTTTCTTATGTATCAAAATTTCTGATTTTCAGGGCATTTGTACACAGCAGAACTGTTACAGCTGACCCCATCTTTTTGCCTTAAGTTTCACTTCTCTGTTCATGGCCTGAGAGAGGTGCATTGTACTGGGCAATATCTTAAAGATGGTCTTTGTTCTGTCCTCCTTCCCCTACCTTACATGTTTATCCTGAATAGGTCACCTCCACAGGTGTAGTTTTATTAAGGCTAAGAGTAGGTTTGGAAAGTCAAAAAAGGATATGTTAAACTTAAAAAGTACAAATGCTGAGGGGAGGAATATAGTTTGCCTGTTTGCCCATCAAGAAGTTTATGGGGGTGGGAGGAACTATTACAAAATTAATGTATCAGTCCCACCCAGGTAAACTTGAATTCATTTGGGCACTTTCTGCTCTCAGATGGAGCAGACGGCAGTAGAGGAAATAATTATGATATTCTTCTCCTTTCTGCAACTGGGTATGAGTTAACGCAGACTTCTAAGCTGGCTTACTAATAACATGCATTCCAAAGGGTCTGTGCATGTTTCCAATTTAGAGCTGTAAATTAGATTTTATCCTCAACTTGGCATCCATAAAAGACATTCATGGAATACACCTGCATAAAGCTCTTTATTAATCTCTCTCATCCCTGTTTAGGGTTACTTTTAGGCATTATAATACACTGCAGAACCAGACTTTACCTGTGAAATCCAGTGCCCTGAAGAGGAAAGAAAATACTAATGCTTTTTATTTATAAGACTACTTTCCAGCTTCACAGTCCTTTGTCAGTTTAACTGGAATTTAAACATATCACCAGGAAATGATGATGCTTTGATTATTTAATTTATCTGGTTGGAGTATCTTGGTTTAGTTTTTTTAGGCCTTGAAAAGGGATGTAAGTTGGTTTTAATACAGAGAACTGGATCTGTCCTTCTTGCTGCATTTATACCACTCTTATCACCATGATATCAGAACGCCCTAAAACGTGTCATTTCTCTATAGTCTCTCTACACGCCTGTTTTCTCCAAAACTGTCGTTATGAAAATTCTTACAACCATGGCCTTTAATGACACTAACATCAGCTTGCTCTACCTGCTGGAAATAGGCTGTATTCCGGTGGCAGCCTGCAGCATCGCACTGTTTGCACTGGTGGAGGAGCAGCACTGTCATACAGGCTGTGAGCGGGGTGGCCCCTCTGCAGCCCCGGTGATACGACTGAAATAATTCCTCCAGGCAACCTTGTAGTATCTCCCTCTTCAAAGCAGTTATTCCAGTCCATCGGAGGGGTTTTTATCACTGTGCCTATTTCTGGGGTAGTTGTTGGCTCCTGGATGCTGTCGCAAGCTCACCGTAATTACAGTGGCTGATGTCCTGGTGCTTAGAAGAACTTGCTTTAATCCCAGTCTCTGAGCTCAGGAAAAACCAAAAGCAAGCTTTGCTGAGCACGTTGGAATGGTCTGGGATGTCCTGTGCTCTGTGCTGTTTTGCTACACAAGCTGAGTGTCCCAGCAAAACCACGCAGCAGTAGTCTGCATCCCTGGGGCAGCAAGGCATCGTCAGCTCATTACTCTGAGCCGTGCCCGTCAGATACAATCCGTCTTCAGAGGAATGGCTTTGGCTTGGGGTGAATTTTTTGAGATCTGTGTGTGGGTTTCAGCCACATGGCTCCTATTGACTTTAATGGGAGTCACGCTGCTAGAAACCCATGCGGTCCCCGTGGGCTCAAGCTCTCCCCTGATGCGTGTGGACTGCTCCATGTGTTAGCTTTGAGGGGGAGAGGACACCTCTGCCCTGCCTTGTCAAGAACAAACCAGGACCCCTCTCCACCCTTACCCCCATGCCTTTGACCTTGTGTATTTATGGATGAGCAACAATGGAGACTCATTTCTATGGCGCGTTAGCAAGATTTCTACTATAAATATTACATTACAAGGTTCAGACACGGTGCTGTTTTCAACCATATCCACACTTTGCTGCAGACCAGTGTGGCACTGAAATATTTCCTTTGAAGAATATGTTTTTTGAAACACATCGTAAAAAATTCTAGCATTGAGATTTCTTCGTTTCTTCGTCACGGTGCATGTCAAAATGTCTTTATTAAAATAAGATATTAAAAAGTTATAGGTTTGACTTTTTGGGGGGGGAGGAGGATTCTACAAGGGATTCAGAAAACAGGCAGCATAGCTTTAATTGAAGGAGACAATGTTGTCAGTATATGTGTTCCTACAGTTATAAAGCCCAGCAGTATAGTATTCATCAAGTCTGATTCCACCTGACACTTGACTGAAAGCATTTTGCACTAATTTGCTTTGTGCTTGTCTAGTAAATCTAAAAAGAATGAGTGAAGGGGTGATAGGTGGCCATTAAACAGAATAAACAGCCTCTGGCAAGTGAATGAGTTTTACAGACTTGTTGCTTTTGGGAGGGGGAGGGTGGAAGGGGAGAAGATTACAGGTCTTTGAATCAGCATGTGGCTGCCTCTATCACTCTGTAATCACAACTGTTTTCTTTGGCCCGGAGACCCATGTGCACCTCCAGAGAGGCTACTACGGTGAAGAAGGAAGCTCTGCCCCCGAAACCTCTGCAGGAGAGCCCTCCAGACATATGATTCA
The DNA here is from genome assembly GCF_000699245.1 of Pterocles gutturalis. Taxonomy (NCBI): domain Eukaryota; kingdom Metazoa; phylum Chordata; class Aves; order Pterocliformes; family Pteroclidae; genus Pterocles; species Pterocles gutturalis. Next base: position 96,574 of record NW_010119740.1, on the reverse strand, counting down.
TATTCCAAGTGTGATAGAGGCCTAAATGGCAATTATTTTATCATATAAACACCAGTGAGATGGATTTCAGTCTGGAGCTGATTGCTTTCCTCAGATAATCCTTTTCAAATTTTCCCCTACATAAAATATAACAGCTTTAGGGTGTTTTCAGGTCCCCACTTATGGTTCGACTTATGGTAAAAACCTTGGGTTTGTTGTCATCTTTGTCTAACTTTGCTGATAGCAGGCAGGAAATAGCTATGTAAAGGCAGGAGGGGGTAAATAGCTGACTCTGTGGTCTGTAATTGGTTCATAGTTTTGGACTGTGAAGAATAGAAAAGAAGGCAGAGGAGGGCTGGAAGACAGCCTAACAAGGAACACATGGGCATCTGAAAACTAAACACAGCTGGACCAAGAAGCACATTTGACCGCCCGTTCCCTGCTCTCAGACTTCTTAGCATTGTTGTTGTTACCAGTGAAGAATATATAGCACCGGATTTCGAGGGGGTGGATGGGAACTTCGCTGCGATAAAAGGCGAAATAACATGACTAACAAGAAATCAAAACAAAAACTTCCTTTCTCCATGTACTTATTTATTTAGTTGCTTGCTTCCTTGGGGTTCTCTTATCTTGGCAACCTCGTTGCTGCACTTTTTGCTGGAGGATGGTGTCAGCCACAGAATTTCAGGATTTCATTCCCTGGAAATCGATGTTCAGCTTCAGGGGGTTTCTTTTTCCTTCTCCTTTTCCTTATCCTCCCCTGTCTTATTGCCTTCAAAACACAAGTGTGGGTAGATACTCATGGACTGAGAGGATATAATGAGCCTGGACAAAGAGGATAGAGTGATGAAAAACTCTATCTGTCGATACAACGTTAAAGAGAGGAAGTTTTAGTCCACCCCCTCCGACCTGCCCTTGGAAGGTGGGAAGACCCTGGATACCAACTCCAGGCCACGCACCGAAACCAGGCGGAGGCTCTCTGTGGGATTCTCAGACCACTTCTGCATCTGGGATAAGTCAGCTTTGTTTTGGCTGCTTCTAGGACAGGGGAAAAGCTTTTCCTCTCTGTATCCCTGAATTAAGGGCTCTCATTATTCGGACCTCATTAAAATAATCTCTCATCTGTTCTTGTGTCACAAGGAAATGGCTGTTCCCCCCCCCCTTCCTCTCCCCTGATATCTGCACAAATATATTTTTCTTTTCTAAATTAAAAAAGATCTTGAAGCCACTACACTTGGCTATTTACATTCTTTAAGGAAAAAAAAAAAAATCCCTGAAAACCCTGACTGCAGAACTGCCATTAGCGTTGATTGTGTCCAGCAATGCACAGTCCACTTCAAGAAAGGCAACATCCTCTATTTTTTAAGCCAAATGTTGTGCACCGCAGCAAGAACAAACAAGAGTGACTTTCATCCTTCAAACACTGAAACAGCTTTGCAAAGCCTGACATGAAAGGGCCTCCCTTGCTCTCTTGTCCATGTAGGCCTGGAAATGGAGCTGAAATGGCTAACAACATTGGTAATAATAGGGGCCTGCCTGGCATCAAGAGGTGAGCCGAAAGACTTCAAAAGCTGGCTTGAGCATGGCTGCAGGAGCATTTGCTCTGGGATTCAGGCTCCAACTTTTATTCTCTCCCTTTGAAGAGCTTACAATTGGGTGGAGGGTGGAAACCAAGCATTTTTGACATGAACTCTGCCATGGAAAATTATGAGAAAGATGGAGATGAAAAGGAATGTGTCCTGATTGTGCCGGGTACTTTTTTTTATTTTATTTTATTTTTAAAAGTCTGCAAAACAAGGGGCTAGCAGTACTATAATCATTGATCCTGAAAAGGTTCTTCAGAGATTAGTGCTATCAGTGCAATGTGAACCTCAAGGCTGAGAGGCAGAGTGAAGGAGATAGACCCTTTTGCACTAAAGTAACACAAGCTTTTAAAGGAATAACATACTACTCTGCTGGGGGAAAAATTTTAAAAAAAAATAAATAAAAAAAATAAAAAAGAAAAAAGAAAACACCTGTGCTTGAAAACAAACAAGCCAACAACAAAAAAAATATGGCAAGCTTGGCTTACCTCCAAATTTTGCAACCACCAAAGGGTCCTAATTGTTTGAGTGTAGATCCCTCAGAGCACCCAGACTCCTGTTTGTTTTGTAAGCTAAGGTTGCTCTGCAGGGCTCTCGTGTTGTTTTTACTGCCTATAAACACAGAATCATTTCACTGAACCTGGAGAAGCTACCGGGGATTTACTTGAGTATGGGTAGCTATATGGATATCTGTGGGATTACTGAATGTTTAAACAAATTAGCCTTATTGTTTCATCCTTTGTATTTTTATCAAAGCTTCATTAGTATCAAATATGCAACAGGCAGGCAGGCAGCGTTGGGAAAGGTCACCTGTCATTTCCTATTGCAGCGCTCTTTTCTCTTGTGTCAGCTTTGCTAACCTTTAATCTTTGGGGCAGTAGATAAGGAAAGGAGGGAAACAGAAGCTGGAATTTGGTAGGAAAATGGGAGGGAAAGCAGGTTCATGTGTGGGGACAGGGTGACACTCTCAGAAACAGTCCCAGGAGACCAGAACTGGGGTGAGACTCAGAGAAGTGCAGAGCGGGAATGTGAGAAGTAAAG
>NW_010119740.1:0-93940 GCF_000699245.1 Pterocles gutturalis | reverse complement strand
CAGGAATGCGAGAAGGATGGGTTGGAGGAAGGAGAGAAAATGTCTGGGGACATCCGTGCCTTGTAAGCCACCTACTCCCATTGTTTCTCCTCAGAGCCTGGGGTGGGAGCGGAGCTTTGTGCCTGCCATCTCTGCCATAGGTGTCAATAGCGATCTGCCCACTGACAAAGTGTCCCCTTTGTTCGGGTTGCTGCTTACAGAAAGGGCACAGTCTCCTGCCATTGTCACTTCCAAACTCAGGTAGTAACACCTGTGCAGGAATGGCAGGCAATGGGGAAGGTGTCCTGCACCAGTATATAGATGGAGAAGCATTATATAGATAGAGGATCCCTGCAGAGCCTGCACAGAGGTTGTTGAAGTGAATGGAAAGAGTTTGTTGGACACTAGAGCCCTCGATAGCTGAACAAACACTTCCTCAGCCTCTGGGCCACTCCCTCAGCCGTTGTCACTCAGCCTGTATCAATTTGACATTCTAAGATGAATATTCTGTATTCAGTGGCTCTCACTCTATACTTTTGGCACTTTCTAGTGGTCCTGAGTGCTCCTTCTGAGCACGACTTGTTTTCCTTCTCTCATGCGTAGTCATACTGTAAGGGAGCTGTGTACACACAGGACACTTACCTGGTTTTCTCTGAGTGGGAGCTGTGGAGTGGCTGATGTGCATGACTGCCTGTCAGGCACCAATTAGGGATCCATTCAGAGTCTCTGAAGCTGTGATCCACAGCCAGGAGAGAGTTCAAGAACACTTGTTTTGAATTATCCTGCATAAATCTCGTGCCATATATCTGCAGCAAAATGAGATCATATCCCCGTGTCTCTTAATGATCAGGACCTGTAGATATGCCTGGTTTTGAACAAACAAAAACAAACTTATAGTGAACCTTTTGTGTAAAGCTGTTTCTGTAGCAGTACATCTTAAAAATTATTATACCTTCATCTAAAATATGATCTGCTTTTATGTCTTAAATTACAATGACATGAGTATTTCAGTTACTAAAATATAAAGCTTAAACTGTTGGTTGCTGAGTTCTTATATACATTACTGATATGAGTCTTTCAGTTGTTTCTTCCAACTTCTTTTCTCAAAAGCAAAGATGTTTAACATTTCTAAAGCCCAACTTGCCAGTCTCTTTCCATTGCTGAAGTTTATGTGTTAAATCTTTGACTGATAGTTCAATACTGATAGTTCTCAACTAACCAGTTCTCAAACTTTAGGGAGGGAGCAGAAGGAGAAAACAAAGTCCCTGAACTACAGGGACTACAGGTGGAAAGTAAGGCCATGGGAGGCTACTAATGTGCTCTGAAAGCTGAGCTCTAAAATAGGGAAAGTCTGAAATAATATCTTCAATAACAGTGTGTTAATTTGCAAGGACAAGGAAAAGAGCAGCCCTTGGTTGTATTGCTAAGTTTAAAAAAATTTGCAAAGCAACAAAGCAAGAGGGAATCCAGCAGCAATTCCCAGAACTCCCGGCTGACTCATGAGCTGACTTGATGAGCCTCTTTGATCTGATATTGACATCAGATCTGATCTCTTCCACTGTTTTGCCCACTTGCCAGAGACAGCTTCCCAGAAGCGAAAATGTGCGTTCCTTTCCTTGGGGTAATTTGAAACATTGACATGAAACAGACCTCTCGCTCTTCCTCTGCTATGGTCTGCCTTTTGAGTAGTGCCTTCACTAGTGTCTCCTTAAAAACACTTGGAGGTCAGTGCTGGGTTTGAATTGCAGTGTTCTCATCTATTGTGAGTGAGCTAAAGATTAGGTATTAAGTGTATGAATATCAAGAAGAGAAAAGAGAGAATATATAAGTTGTTTTGGGAGCCTGGGATTCACAGACATCCAATTCTTTTTAGATATCTTGTACAATAAACATAGGCTTTGTTAACTACTTTTGGCTACTCACAGAGTACTATACAACACAGAATACTCACTATTGATTCAGTGATATGTGGAATTTTCATGATGAGAAAGAAATGGAAAGTCTCCAGTACAATGTAATATGTGGAAAGAAGCCAACGCAAGAACTTTCCTCTTCTCTCCGCAAAGGAATTTTTGACATTGGGAGTAAAAGCATAAGCTAAGTTAATGGCTAGCTCAAGTACCATGTCTACACAAGTGCCAAAACAGCATGGGAAATGTGCTGCTCTGTTCCCAACTGGGCATTCCAGATCTACTTGTTAAAGAGCATCTCAGGCCCTCTTATGTTCCCTAGACTGTAATGTTGACCCTCTTTCTGCTTGATCCAGCAGCATTAGTCACATTTAGATCCCATCTTTCCCCCACACATTACTGGCTGCCGTAGTCCCTTTGTGGGAATACTGGACAAATAACTTGTGTGAATTGTTAGTGCCCAGAATTGAGCTACCCTGTGTAACTGTGCATGAAGAGACTTCTATTTCGAGTAGGAAGGTGCAGCAAATACAGGTACATCAGGAGTCTGGGGGCAGTAAGTGGATTTCTTATACTATCCTGTTTCACTTTTGGACATCAGTTGGCCAAGACTTTTTCTCATTTGTTAATGTATGCTTCTTTCTCTCATCACTACTAGGGAGGAAATGTGGCTGGAAAAATAGCATGCTACTGCTTTAAAAAGTTACAGTGGCAAAACTGCCCTTAACCAAATGGCCAGCCGTTAATCTTAAATACAAGTGGATTGTGTATCGGGAGGAAAAAAAAAATCTTTGCTGGAGGTCAGGAGAAAAGGCATCCAGGTTGTTTGTGAAATATTAAAAGCTAGAGTTCACTGAGCATCTATCTTGTGCATTTTAATTATGTCTCCATGATCCTGAACTGTGGGGCCCTCAGCAAGCCCTACTCAGTTGTGCTGGCTCACAAAGTTCAAAGCTAGGTTGTAAGTCGTTTTTATTTAGCGCCTAGTGACAGCAAGTACTGTAGGTGGAGAAACATTAAGTACCACTTAAATCTGTTCCTGTACATCTTGTTAGAAATATACTGGAATGATCCTCTGGCTCTGACTTCATTGAGATCCATTATAAAGTCCCCCTTGGCCTTTTCTAACACGTACCTGGCTGTGCCATTGGAGAATCCTCAACTCTTCGAGAGGGTGAATTCTAATTCTCCCTTCCAGCACTCAGCATTTGCTGCTCAAATCCAAAATCAACCCACCACAGAGTCAATGCTACCAACTATTGATTCAGAAACCCTTGGTATTCTTGACCGTGTCAACACAGAAATCAAGGGTGACGCTGGCTCGGACTCAGAAAATGTGTCTAAAGAGGGCTGCTGAAGTCGCACACAGCTATGCCTTCTGAGAGCACGACTCGACTAAATCGAAGTGCAGAAGATGCCAGGTTGGGATGCTTGGAGAAGAGGCTGCTGGTCTCCATCAGGACTTGCTCCCTTTCCAAGACATTTTATCTTTGGCTTCCCTGGGAGATTTGTCCAAAACATTAGGAAAAACAATACAATACCAAAGGTGGGCTTTTCTTGGGTGAGTCTGTCCCCAGAAAAAAAATCACTTTGATGAGCACTTGCCCAAGCTCCCTGAAGTACGTTTGCAGCTTGCTGAGGCAGCCTTGGTGGACTGCTAATGCAGTGAAATGTAGCACAAGAATTTGTTGTTGCAGTGAGTATCAAAGGACGCAATAAGGCTTCACCACTTACTATGAAGTGTTTCCATATAAATAGAAATGAATGCTGAAGGGGAGCAGAGGGGAGCAAGGTGCTGAAGGGTTGTTTTCATTATACCATTAACAGGGCAAGTTGGTTACTTTTTTCCTCCATCCCTCTGCAAAAGCAGGGGCTTGAGGCTCCTCCTTTGGCTCAGCCAGGCAAAGCGGTGTGTTGCCTGCCAGCCAGGGCAGTAAATCCTACTGCTGTTCTCGGATGCCGTCCCCCCGCCGTGGGCCCAGCAGAAATCCATCCCTTGTCGTCATACCAGCTGGACTTTCTCTGCGGGGAGACGGCAGTCACCCGTTTGGCGAGGAGGGGCAGGCTGTAATGTCTAGCCAGAAACATCTACCATAAACCATCGCTTCCTGTTATGACACTCATATGTCTAAACTTATTGATTTATTTAGGTCGAGCTGTCTAACCTGCTTGAGTAAGACTGGAATCAGCAGGTACTGCGTCATGTAACAATAGGAGGCAACAAAATACAACTTGTGCTATTAAATCTTAGAATGAATTCCAGTTTCGTTTTATTCTCCATGTTATGTTCTTCTGTTATACAAAAATATCTGTTCTACAGAAATTTGTTATACAGAAATATTTTTCCCATTTCCGTTTTTTTTTTGCCATTTTTTTCTTAAAAATTATTAATAGTAGTATTATCCTCTTTTCTGACATGGTCATAGCTTTTTTCATCTGTGTATTTCCCTGAGTAGCAGAATAGAAATTTTAGAAATTGCAAATCTGGAACTTGGGCCACCAAGGATAAAAGAGAGGGTATTCTGGTTTGATTTATACACCTCTCTTGATAAGGGAGTTCTTTCTTTGTCTCAGAGCAATGTGACCTGGTCGTTAGAAAAGGGGAAACAGACCTTGGGGACACCTGTGTTCTTTCCTAGTTCTGTTATTTAGTTGGCTTCTGTACACCCAAATCTACCCTTTGGGTTTATTAGTTGGTATGAGAACATCCAACTAGCTTTTCTGTCCTACAAACATTAATTTAGATTGTACATATTTAGAGTACAACCACACAATATTTCTTTTTAAAAAAAAATATTGAATTTAGGCTTCATTGTGAATTACATCTTTACACCTGTAAATAATAATATCTTGCATGTGTGAGCATAGATGTGTGTGGCCATATATGTATGTAGATACACGTTTATATAAACACACAAGCAAGAGAAGAGATTGTCTTTCCAAATAGTCTGGAAAATCTCTGGGACTCCACAGCTGGCATTGCATTACTTTTATTTAAAGAAAACTTACGCAAAAAGCTTATGTGCAGTCAAAAAACTTCCCGGCTCTAATTAATATATATATGAAGTGTAAACAGATCATGAAATATTTTTTAGTGCTTAATACATAGAAACGTCCTGTGTTGATGCTAATGAAAAAGTAATGCCTGGTGTATTTCACAGTGCTGGGCCTGGGGACACAGATCCACGGAAAAGCAATTCACACCAAACTGCTTTGCAAGTGCAGAAATTCTGTTAGCCTAGAGCTACAGCGCTACATAATTGTACAGGGGGGAAAAAAAAAAAAAAAAGGCAGGAAAAAAAAAACCCCAGCCCTCCTCTGCCCTATGTTTGCAGCACAGTCATTTATTTCAAGCTCTGGTAATGGGTCATTCTCTCAAAAATGACGACACCAATATTTCAGCAGAAAGGATTTTTAATCTACCGTATTCTCAGTCTAATCTACACAGCTCGTCGTTATCTAACTGAATAGTCTGCCATTCCAGCTGAGTCTCAAGATCAGATCATGGCAAGGGAAGTTAAGGAAATGTGTGAAGACCATGAAAACCCAACCCTCCACCTTGGAGAATAGTCTCTTAATTGTAATAGCCCATTTTAATCATCGTGATTGTTTAAAATATTACGAACAGAGGGAAATAAGGAAGATAATTGTGCTTCAGCAGTCACAATCTTTTGTTATCACCTAAGCTTACTGGAGATTTAGCTGCGTACAGTCCCAACACTTCCTTCACATATCAAGTGGCTTTAATTATGTGGGCAGCAAGAATCCCTCTTGAGGGGGAGGCTTGGGTAGGTAGGAAATGCCTCTTCCTTACTTCTTTGTTTCCTCCCAGTCCCCTGTAGCTGCATATGTGGCTGTCTCTGTCTTTGTGACACTTTAAATGTGAAACAAGTAATTTAGTTGAAAATTTTCTGTTATTTTTTTACATGCTTCATATGCTAGGTTAAAATCCATTAGCATATAACAAAAATCGGAGCAGATGTAGTGCAACAGATTCCTTAAGGGAGTCCATATTTTTACATATTTTGTAATAAGGAAACTGTCACTCCCAGATGGTATCTAGCTAATACTGGTGGTTTGCTTGATGATAACATACTAAAAAATAAAATTAATTGTATTCTATTTGATGACAATGAAGCCATTATCATATATAATTCACTCCTAAAGGAAAAGTCCAAATGATGGTCCCTTGCAATAACCAGGTTTTCTCAGTCTCAGTGTCTATCCCTTCTTCTTCTGCTTCAAATTTTCTTTCAGAATTTGTTACAGCAGAAACCTCCAGCTGCAAAGTGTAACAGCCGTTCATTAGCAAAGCTGGAAACCAGTGTTAATTTGTGCAGGGAATCTGGGCCAGCAGTACCTCAATACACTTACCATAAGCTTCATCTGTACCAGTGGTTCTCAAACTGCTCTGGTTTGGATGGTTTTTATTATTCATCATAGCGAAAGGGAACAATTAACCTTATCATTGATGCCACTGAACAGTACCTATTTGATAATTGGCTTGATTAGTGCAGGAAGTATCCAGAGCTGAAAATTAGTGTGAAAATTAAAATCAGGGCAAACCTTTGTATCCAGAGTCTTATACAAACGCATTACATTGGCCTGTAGATGTGTTCAGTATAGAGTTAAAAACTGCCCAACTCCTTCCTTACGTGAAAAATTCGAGACCTGTTACAGATTCCTTGGTTACAGCCCGATGAGAGGTGAATGGTTGCGCTCACAGGAATTAAGGTTTTTGTCAAGGTTTATTGATAGGAGATTCCAGAATGAGGAGCTCTGAAGGACTTCCCTCTTCTGGCTCTGTCCTACCACAAAAACATCCAAGTTTTCATTAAACCGTTGAAGAAACTGCCCTTGAAGTTGAGGCAATGTGGCAAAGACAAGAGGGGAAGAGAGATTTTTTCCTTCTCAAAGCTGACCTTGGGCAGGAGTATTGGCCTTCCTGACACCTCCTTAGGACCACAGCACTGGTTCCCCAGGCCAAAGACAATATGTAGGTGTTGGTACCAGTCTGCAGACGGGAAAACTGGAACAGAGGGGTGAAGTGACTTTTACCAAGTCACATATCACTTAGTGCTAACTCAGTAATGGAACGCACATGTCTGAATTCCCAGTTCGTTGACCTGCCGTTGGGTGCTGCCTTAGCACAAAGGACAGAGTGAAGAAAGGAAGAGATTTCTTCGAGTGGCGTTGAGAGTGGAAACATAAAACTACCTAGCTTTGCAAAAAAAAGGAGGTTTTACAGCATTGACTAGTTTAAATAACTATTCAAGCAAACTTCTAACTTATAATAATGATTTCCTCATCTCTGAATGAGCGATATGGTGAGTCATACTGTCTGAAGGGTCTAAAATGTATCTGTCTGTGTTCATTCTAGGTTATTTATGCTTTTTGCTTCATTTGCCTTTTGGTATAAGTGAGAAGTGATATGAAGAGGAACAGATGACTGCTGTTCCATTGGGAGATTTGGTAGAGAAGGACAACGTTGTAGCCATCTCTGCCACCTTGGTCGGAGGAGCTTGGGGAGTATGGGAAGCGACTTCACCTACTCTGAGGCTATTGCCCTAACTTGGGAACTCACAGCCAACACACTACTCAAAAAAAATACCTGAAGTTATTGGCAGACACTGCAGAGGAAACAGATCTCTTAACTTACATGTAATTTTGAGCAAAATATTATTTTATTTTTAAAATCACAGATCAAGGATTGGAAAGCACTGTGTTAATCTTAACAGTCTGTAGTCCTCTGTCCTCAGTGGAAACGTTTGTAGTAACCAGCAAGCATTATTTTACTTCATTTTATCTTATTTTATTTTGCTTTCTTTTTTTCTGTTTTAAAGATGAAACAGCCTTGTGAATGTAACAAGAAGGCAGTGAAATTTTCGTCCCTGAGTGGAATTTGTCCCAGGCTTTAATCTTTTGGTTTAATTCGAAAAGAGAAAATCCTTCTTCTGGGATCTTCCTCTACCTGGTATCTCACAAAACCAACTCTGGTAAGGTTGCAGCCCCAAATGGCAGAAATCTCATGAAATAGCAGTTCCTGTCACATTTCAGTTATTTAGTGAATAGAGCGCTTTAGAGAATGTCCATAGTCACTCAGAATTCTGGGGTCCGGGTAACAGATTTTCTAGAAAAGAATTTACCCACCTTCCAGTTCTCTGAACTTTGTAATCCTTGTCTTCACCACTATCAGGCATTACCTCTTTGCCCTTTTTTCTAATCATTAAGTACTAGACAATTGTAACATTTTATTTACCATGATTTACATTCAATCTTTAAATATCCTTTGAATATTTACATCCTCAAATTTTACTACTGTATGTTAGCTGACATTATGAGATGTACGTACAGAAGACACATGCCACAAAAAGTAGAGTTGCTTTTATGTTTGTGGATCTTAATTCATACCTTTTCTCTCTCAGGCTTCCTCATTAAGACATCACAGCTGATGTGTTTTCTCCTCTGTGCTTTAATGCCTGAGCAGAAGACGTATTTTATTCATGATTTGCTAGGAAATGGGTCTGGTGGGAAGGAATTTGGACACCATTAAAACAACTTGAAATTCCACCGTGGTCACTGGGAGGGAGCTCTTTCTCTTCGCCATAGAAAGCATCTGCTTAAATTCTCAAGTGTGGAACGTGCAGACTTGTTAGGCAAGATTTTAACAGACTGTTTGGCACTGAGTGTAGTTTTCCCAAAGACCTGGCAGTGGAAATAGTTTAAATAATAGTTTGTCAAATACTCATCAAGAGAAATGCTAATTGATGCCTCATCTGAATCAAGCTCTGCACAGCACCGGAAAGAGAACGGGCATTTCCTCTCTTTCCTACTCAATGAAAAGAGATACTTCCCAAGAGACTGGTAACATTAGATTAGATATATCCCACCTATAGGACTATTCTGTAACGTAGATTAGCTCATGGCAAGTATATACAAAGCACACTTTATTTATTAAATATTTTATTGAGTGGTGGTGTGGCTTCACAAGCCTATAGTGTATTCTTAGTACCAGCATTGCCAGGTATCATTTTACCAAATGCTATTTTGAAGCTCACATGGACATTTCTATTCTAACATCTTTATTTCCTTTGTTCCTTGGGGTTTCTGGGTTCAGTCTAGCTCTTCAAACCAACGGTGGGGACATGAAGAGAACGCAGGGATGTGACCGTATATCTGGAACGCCAGCTGGCCACAGTGCTAGAGCAGCATTGCAGGGCTGTTGGGTGAGGAGAATCTGATTTTTTGCAATAAATATTAAACAGACCAAGACTTTGAATGGATTTGGAATCTGAAACCAGAAACTAGATCTAAATGTCAGAGCAGCTCCCTATCTGTGGGCTAAACTGAACTGAATGTTCAGAACCCAGCATTAGGAAAGAAATCAAAGCTATAAATCCAAATCTGCTTGTTTTGTTTCAAACCCTCTTGTAATGCTAACAATACTTTTCCCTTTCACAATCTCCCATATTTTAGAAACTTTGAAATGATTTATCAAACGAATCATACTTTCCAATCAGACTCACATGACCAAGTTGTCTGGAAATACCACCTGAAAGCAAGGGCAGGATGGGGCTGTGTCTGAATTTGTGCTCCCCTTACAGCTGTGTATGCATACTGAGGCTGCAAGGTTTTATCTATATCTCTGTAACTCTTCCAGTGCATTCTCTGTGTCAGTAAGCCCAGCTCTGTGTGTCCTGGATTCCTACAACTTCCTAGGTGCAGGTGTCTTGCGTGTCTTCACATTGACTCATTCCTTGGTTACTGCCGAAAAGCTTTGATAGAGAACAGGGCAAAGTGGTGGATGCTCTTGGTGTAACAAAGTCAAGCTTTGCTTTGCCACTGAGTGGCTACCGTGATATTAGAAGGTTTAAAAGCTTTGCCCGAGGCTCTAAGGGGAGCGAGTGGCAAAGCTGAGACTAAAAGTACAGAATCCACATGTTCCTCTGAGCAGCCACATGCCTTTACGTTCATAGAGAACAGGATTATTTAGCATCAAAGGTACCAGTAGCAGATACAGAGCATCTTCATTCATCATGAATAACGCTGTTAGTGAGAAATAATAGTATTCCTTAGTATTGATGATAATATATTGAGCGCTCGCGAAGCCTTCTGCTAAGAGAGTTATCTAGTGAAGTGAAGTGAATTATGGAATTTTACTACCTGAGTACAAGGACTGATAAAAATGATCAGCTTCGTGGCAATGAATTCGTTTAAAAAGGCTTCATGAGAACTTGCCTAACGCTCATAAATTAATATTGAATATGAGATGGGTTATCTAATCACATGCTTTCAGGCAAATTCCTTTTTAATATGTATATACACTGCTGCTAGAAATATAGACGATATATCAGAGGAGATATTTCCTGCCATAAATGGTTACATTTGATAACTCCATTTTATTTTTGTTGGTTTTGTCAGTTACAGAATTTCTTTCTTTACCATCAAAATTTCTACACAGAATCCATGTTAAAATAACATTTTGCGACAACTTTAACCCTATATGTGGTAAACTGTGCCCCTGATGACCACCCACCAAAAATATTGGTGACAAAACTTGTTGAATTCACCAAAAGCTCTTCTGAACTATCCTTATGCTGGGACAGATTGATGTAGTGCATTTAACAAAAGAAGAGTAAAAGTCCCAAAATGCAAATATCTGCTTTTCTGTACCCTGGACTCATTGGGTATGGGAGCACTGGTGAACCAGGTTAAATGTGATTCCTTTTTTTTTTTTTTTTTCCTTTAGCATATGCCACTGCCTTCTGGCCAGTACCACAGTGAAAAATACCAGCTCAGTTCAGTGTTTTGAACTCTAAACAGTGACATTTACTATGCTTTGTGGTTCTTGTGATTCAAACAATTCCCTTCTCAACCTGACAAAGGAGATACACAGCAGAAAACTGCTTCCACCTGTTGGAGTGGCTTGCGTTTTAAGCAGGGTTAACTGTGGAGCACCATTTGGAAATAGTTTGTAAAATGCTTGAATCCTCTGGGGGTGGTTGTATTATACACCTTGTAGTTGCTGAGCATTTCAGGACTTAAACTTTATCTCTAAGTCAATCAACTGGGGATCAAGCAAGAGGACTGGGTAACAGTTTTACTAATCAAAACAATTTTCTGAACATTGTTGAGTTCCAGGGAGTTTTCCCTGCCATCTGAAAACACAGCGAGAGGACGCTTGAGAGCAGAATTCCAAAACAAGTTCTTTAAATCATGTTGTACTAGGAGTTTGATTTCCTAGACTTTACAGTGAGCAATAATAAACTCATTACGATTAAACTGATAAGGAGGACTCTAAGAGTCAGCCAGGAAAGTCTTTCATAAATAACCCATGAGGAATGCTTTGTCTCACAGTTGACATGCATCAGAAAAGCTTGGTTTTGCCTGTTCAGACTCAGCTCTTAGGAAAAAAAGACAAACCACAAACAAAACCAACCCCAAAACAGTGGAATAAAATATGTATTGTTATCTTAAAACACATGACATTTTTCTGACCTCAAAGAACTGGCGCTCAGTCATGTCGAAGCAGCACCAGTACTGTTGCTGTTATGTAGCAAAATTTGGATCTAGACTTGGACACCCTGAGAGAGCAAAGAGTTTGGATCTGGGTGTCTGTGTTTGGCGTATTTTGAATAGTATTTGAGTTTCTCAGTGATAACTGGGCAGAATTTATTCTGCTTAATACATGAACATTTCTTCCCAATAGGTTAGGTCAGCTGTGAGGTTTAATCAGTGTTCAGATTGCTGACGTGCTGCTCAAGGGCATATAATCTGAGCAAATAAACAGCCGAGGAAATGACTGTGTACAACAGAGATGATGTAGGATTGCAGGGGATCATTTCCACTCAGGTGTTTATGGTGGTAGTGCCTTTTCATAGCAGATAAGAGATGACATTCAGTATTACATTCTGTATTGCACCAATATGTATAAAATAAATAGTTATTGTTGTTTCCCCTTTGCAGCATTGTTGTCTAAAGGACTGAACTGAATATGTTTGCCGCTCTTTGAAGCATGCAACTACTTCCTACTAACATTACAAAGATTTGGTGTCTTTTGTAAAAAGAAAATATTTTCAGCTCTTTCCTTCACTGTGCTTTAAAGAGAATTTCCATAGTGATCCTTCCTCTGGGTAGTCCTAGGTCTATTCTCTTTCTTTTTCCTACAGTTATAGCTCCAAATTAAGGCCTCTGATTTTCACTAGCACAGTGTGATAAGAACAGTAGTGGGGACTGGAATCTTCTTTTCCCATGCTGTTGTATCCATACTTGACAGTACTTTGGAGAAGAAGGGGCATCCAGCCAAGGAATGAAACTTAGAGGAAACCATATCAGCCTTAAAGATTTATTTATATAATTAAGTCATCATCAGGATGGAAAAATACTCTCAGTTGCCAGAGAGAAATGTTCCAATCTCAAGGAGGGTCAAAGTGCATGCTTGTGAGTTATATGTTACCAGGACTTGAACAGGAAGCTTCACAAAATATTGCCCTTTGATCTAGAGTAAACCATTGATGTTATAGGCGCATCGGCTGGCAAGGAGGAGAGGGAGGAGGTCTGGGAAATGCACTAGTTTGCTCTCCCACTAGAGTAATCCCGCATTAGAAGCAGACTCATTTGGCGGCTGTTTTAACGTCGATTGGCATCACTGGACACACTTGTACAGCAAGGCTGAAAAACAGACCAGGACAGGAGTGAACAGGACCACTTCAGACTGAGAGAGCAGCCTCCTGCTATAGTAGACAGCTACACCATTCCTAACGTCCTTCAGAAACTGCTCAGTTACCTTTGCACAACTTGCCTCTGCTGCCAAAGAAGTGACTAGTGACTCTGAGAATTAAAAACTCCAGTCATTTCATCCAGCTGCAGAAATTTCTGCCACTGAGCCACCGGTGGTTCAAAAAAGCTCCCAAATCCCTTTATCAGCAAAGCTCCTGGAGGGCTGGAGTGTGAGCTTTGAATGTGCAGCCAGAGACGCAGCCCTGTCCCAGGAGGCTACCTCTGTACGTTGGCTCTTCGGCTGGTACAAATTGGCCTCATTCTTCTGATCTGGCCCTGTACGAAACGTTACTGCAGTACAGTGTTTGCTGTCATTTTAGATAGGACTGGACATTTTTAAGAAATACTTGGAAAGTACAGCTTGCTTTAGACCACTTCTGGTAAATAGCTCATATTTGCTGCTCTTGCCCAGTGGGAATGCTTATGAACTTTAGAGCAAAAAAACCTCTAGAAGGAGTAATTTAGCAAAGGTAGGCTTTATTTTAGTGAGGCCTCTCGACTTTCCAGTCAGTTCTGTGGTTGATTTTTAAATAAGTCTTGCAAGGATCACTCTCAGCTTTTTAACGCTCATCTGATTGGCTTCATTTGTCTCTCTGAGGGATGTATTGCTGCAATATTTTCCTGTTCCAGGATCTCACCAATTTCTCATGCAAATTAAGCTTGTTAATCATCTCAGGACAACCATGCAGTCCTTTAGTGAAGTTATCTTTGCTCAATGAAACAAGTCACGTGCATTCAAAACATATAAGAGTTTTTCAACAATCACTTCAGGCACATTTGCCCAACTAGCAATGAAGAGGCACCAATGGGCAGCGTTGTCAAAAGCTAGGGCAGAGCAGCAGACCATTGGGCTACACGGCCAGCTCCTGGAGAAAGCGTTTCCTTAAGCTTTCTGTGCTGCAAGACTTTCTCATCTCTGACCCGTGTGGACATAGGCTTCATTTGTCTGTGGGAGAGCTGTCTTCCCACAGAAGCGTGAATGGGGCTGACAAATATCTCCCCAGCAGTTACAGCTCATTGCATCATTGGAAAAAAAAGTAGCTTGTGCAAGTAGGGAGACCTGGTGAACCCAGTGGGAGAATCTTACGGTTTTCAAAGGGAAGATGGTTGTGTCTTGGTTCTTCAAAATTTGCTTCCTCAAAAGCTACTCTTCCAGCAATTCGTTCCTATGGGTTCCTCTTGTGATGTGCTGAAGTCTCAGCCACACTGAGGGCAGCAAGGAAGGTTTGCTTTTGGATGATATCACACACAAATGCCAGTCAGCTCTGGAATGTGGAAATCCAGCTGAGAAGACACTTTTGGCTTCTTCCGGAATGCAACAAATAAATAACTGAAATTTCCTATGAATTATCAGTGGTGTAGATTGTTGTCTTGCTTGAAAAACAGAATTGGCTTCAAAATTTGCTGTTTTCACCCAGCCCCAGTTCTGGTGATCTTCCCAGACACTGACCTTTTTTTTTTTTTTTTTCCCCCCCAAAAAAAAAACCACAGCTTTATATTCTTCCTGGTCCTAGACAAAGTCATTACTTTCCTCTTTGTCATACTGAGACTCAATAGCATTGTAATTATTTCTGACATATGGTATCATCTATCCACCTCTTCTTCCAATATGTGCAAATAAAAGAGGAATGCTGCTGCAGCCACTAGACCGTAGTTTCCATCAGTTAGTACCATGTCGTGGGTCTCCATTCCTGGGGGGCATGGACGAAGAATCTGCTTGAGGGGCAATGTGCTGTGCTTGGAGACTTGGAGTTTTGCTCTCATATTTCAGTTCCCTCATAACTGGAAATTACAGCTCCAGTTTATTTCTCTAGTTTTGTGGCAGAAGGCCAATGATTCTATCTGAGAGCTTTTCCTTTACCTTCATTAACCCCCAAATGTTGCTGTATTCAAAACATCCATAGAGAGTGTATTTATCATTCATTTTCTGTTCATGTTGATGTGGGAAAACACGTGCAATCAATATTGAATCTCTTTCAAAACAACTTAAAATGGGAATACATATTGGTCTAATCTAAAACTAATCATGATGATAAATGATGAAAAATATGCCAAAGTGGAAATTCTGTTTTTAGAAGTTCTTTGGTTATGGGTATGTGTATGTACCTGCATATATATGTATTGCTTACCAAGAAATTAGATCTCAAATCAGAATTCAATTCAAAAGGAAAAAATTACTTTTAATATTTAAGGTTGTGCTCATATCTAAACCTCTCATGTCTAGTTTCATGCATCTACCATCTATTTAAATGTAACCTGGTCACATATTTTATTTACTTATATAAAAAATGGCCATGAGTGCATGTTAAAAAAAAAGAAAAAGGTAGATTCAGCTATGTTAATCTCCCTTTCACAGTTATTTCCTTATGCAAAATAGAACCGTACAACAATAAAAGCTGTGAAACAACTGTCCTCTGTATTTATGGCTCTCCAACTGGTTTGCTGTCCATTCTCCTTTCAGACTCAAAGTAAATGCCATTGCGTTATTAGAGAAGTGAGTGCCATTAAAGATAAATTAGACTGTGGTTTGGTGAACAGCTTAACTCAGTATAAACCAACCCTGCTGGTGAAAGAAGTCCTGCCCCCGCTCCATACCTGATCTGTCTGTGGTTTGCTGACCTCCTGCTAGCACTGCCTTGTGCCTGGCTGAGCACTTCTGCAGCCACCCAAGGAATCCTTGAGGAGGAGATCCAGCTGAAAACTAACCTGTCAGAAAAAAAACATTTCCTTTCTCATGAGTTTTCTGACAGATTAGAGGAGGAGGGGGGCTGCATTGCCATCTGAAACCAGTCTGACCAGCACGCAGGAGTTAATGGGTCTGGTACCTCCAGGAACTCATTGGGGAGAAGCAGTAGTTTCCAAGGTGTCTGCACAGCAAAAATATTTCCAAGCACTGCAGGAAACTGAATGGTTTGGGTCATGAATAGTTTTCATTAAAAAGTGCGTGGCTTTTGGGGGAAGAATTAAATTTTCAAAGTAACTGACTTTTTGGATTCTCCCACAGAACAGGACCTCTTTGATTCTGTATTTCAAACTGTATCCAAAAAGATAATTTCTACAAAAAGTGAATTTGATAACAACTATTTCTGAGGCTTGTACTAGTGGCTTTTGTCCTAAGTTGAGAAGAAAAATCATAAGAGTTGCTAAAAGATGAGGTGGTTCCGTTCTGTACATTTTGAAATAGTAACTTCAACGTGTGACATAAGCATGGCTTCGCGCAGCGCATGAAGTGAAACAGCTCTACATGGCTTTGCCTCATTAAGTCAGCAGTGCCAGCCATCAAGACAATGCAGCTGCCTTCTGCGATGTTAGTAAAGAAATTATAAATACATGCACAAATACTTGTAGCATCGGTCCCCAAATGAAGACAGAAGATCACAGAATTGTTTGGGGGAGTCGAATGAGCAACATGGATTATAGTAACAACATGGTGACTTCATTTAGGGCTATAAATATCCTGGCTTTCTGTTATGGTTTTAATCTTTATTAAATTGAATTATTCTTATTTTTAGTTCACACATGCATATGTTCCAGTATATAGTTTGTTTCTGCATCCATAGGCTTGTAAGACTATAACGTATTTTGCAGAAGTCTTCTAAGACATAAATAGTGTTAGTACAAATCCCTATGTGAGAAAACACACAGACACAAACACACGCTTGGTCTTTCCTATTTCCCTGGGCATTTTTACAAACAATGGCAAACCATTCGTATTGGGGTTTTTTTAGAAAAAGCATGCAATATTTTTTGCATTTCTAAGAAGAATTTAAAACATCTTTTTGCTTTCTGTACTTATTTTAATGGTTTTGCAGATTACTTTTCATCTAAACTCAGTATTTGAACACACACTTATCACATGCCTGTTTTCTTTGTTGCTTGTAATTACCGAATAAGTCAGAATCATAGCCAACTAAGTCTGTGTGGTATTACATCTGGAGTAGTGTACTATAGAAACACTGCGCTTTGCAGAGCTTCTACTCTCATAGATTTGATCTTAATGATGGGCTACACTTTCATCTTTAAAAAAATCATTTTCCGCAACTCACTGCTTTTTATACCTCAGCTAGAAAATGCTGTTTATTGTTCAGTTTCTCTTGCATACAGTGTTTGTATCTATAATTGAAACTTAAAAGCTAAGAGCTTGAATAATTCAATCAGAAAGCATATTGTTTTTACTGTTCTCAGTATGAATTCAAACGATCACATTATTGTGATGTTATAATATCAAAATGTATTTATTTTTACTTGCATAGTCATAGCAGGCAGTGAGTATCTTTTTCCAGGGGAAAAAAAAAAAAAAAAAAAAAAAAAAGATCTTCAACAAAAAAAAAAAAAAAAAAAAAGAAAAAGAGGAGGAAAGAAAAAGAAAAAAAAAAAAAAAGCAGAGCTTTTTATCCATGCTGGGGTCCTCTGGTCTAACTTAAGCAAATGAGATATCTTGTCCCCTCCAGCAAGCGCCTGGTCTGTTGCTAAGACTCTTTCTATCAGTGCTGCCGCATGCACCCAAACTGCCCCGAAGGCTGAGTGTGATCATGTCGGGTAGGAAGCGCATCACCTCCTCATTTGAAGGCACCTCGGTTACCGGAGTGTGTCACTGATACTGTGCTCTCGGCTGTTAGATGTCAGCTCAGGAAGGCAGAGAGAAAAAGCATCCCCGCTTTCTCTACTACAAAATGCCTCATGGAATTACAGAGAGAATAGCTCCGTGCAAGCTCCGCTGATGGCTCTGGACATCTTTTCACCTTGGAATTAGCTGGTTTACTGGAGAACTGAGGTTCATATGTTTTGTGTTTAGTGTGAATTTTTTCGTGGATGTAAAAGGCAACTGAGAAAACCCCAATGTTTTAATTAAATTATTGACTAACATATTCTCTGAATGATTTGTGTCAATGCAAACATAAAATAAGAGCATTGAAAACAGAATGGATAAAACGGCAGTGTCTAATGCAAGCACCATGTATTTTATCTCAGCTGAGCTACACGGCAATTTTTAAAATTGAGAAAACATTTCATAAAGCATCACATGTGACTTTTGGCCTAATATGGCTGAAGCAACTGGTAAGAATTACCAATAATATGGAAAACATCCATTTTTTTTCTTTATTGTTATGTTTGGATAAATCATTATTTATAGTAATCTACTCTTAAACAGTGCTGTACCTGTGGAAGTGCTGTCCTTCCTCCCAGAACTGTGAATCTGAAATTTTCTGACTTACATAGATTTCATTATGCCCTCCGCATAATTTCAGCACAAGCGGAGGGCTTAGCCAGACTCCCATGGTGTGTCCTCCGGGTACTGAACAGCTTAACATCTTTTTCTCTGCTTACTGAGCTTAACGCCTGTAAATCAACCACTCCTTTATGCGATAATTCCCCTTATTCTTACTTCAAAATAACAAAGCAGCAGAATTTGGGAAATAATGAGAAATAATATAGTTTTGGCCTGTATATGATCCTCACTCATTATCTATTCTCCTTTCCATTTTTGGGGGGGAAATAAAAAACCCTTTTATTTGCAGATCCATCCATATCACTTTACAAGGCACATTATTAGGAAACAGCATGATTTATTGAACTGAGGAATTTCAGTATGGCCTAAATGATTTAGTTTGCTAAGAATGTTATTTTTTCATGATCAGGTCTGATCATAGAGGTAACAGCGGGAGCCCCCGCCAAGAAAACACGCAGTAATAAACTTGCAGAAAGCTTTCACTACCACCTATCACTGCTGATGGTTCCCCCTTCTCTTCCCTCAAACATTGCCCAAATGGGGATGTACGAGCATCTCCCAACTGGCTGTCTTGCGAGGTGAAATGAAGAAAGCCTTAAACTTCACAATTGCCAATAATGAGCAATCATTACTCAAATTACACCAAGCACTGATTAGGTTTAAAGTAATGAAGAAAACAACACGATCAATCATCATCAACCCAAAAGAAGTCAATCTGTGCTAGAGATACAGCAAGATCTTAGTGGAGGGCTCCATCTACAGGGTTTGGGAGATGAGAGAGAAAAATCCTTCACATCACAACATCTGAAAAAGATTCCCCATGCTCCTCACTCTGCTCACATTTTTCTTACCAATCTCCAGAAGCCACACATGTAAGGAACTTTTTTTTTCACTTTCTTTAGCTGCACATAAATAAAAAGGGCCTTATCAAAAAAATTAAGTTAGGAAAACTTGATTGGAAGGATGTTTTGATGTTTTTAGACTGGAATGCCTGTTAAAAAAAATAACAAGAGTTAAATACCTAACATCTATCAAATAGTAAAATTATAGTGAAAGCTCTGGCTGTGCTAACAGCACCAATGGAAGCTGAGGTTTTTGATGCAATTTGTATTAATAGGTTCTAGCCACAGAAATAACACTAGAAAAGCACAAATTGCATGGGAAATTCCCATTTGTCAATTTTCATCAGCTGCTAAATCGAAAATTACAAATTAACACAACGTTTATTTTGAAAATCAAGAGGAAGTTCATCCAGTGCTACGTTTCTTAGGCACAGAATAAGATACCAGCTACCGACTGGCTGTAGTACAAAAGAAACCATTGAATTTTAAAAATAGGAAAACTAAAAAGCATGAGAGTGGGTGTGTGACTATTCTTTGCACATGTATTGTATATGTAAACTTTAAACTGTGCATATGAATAACGTTAACATATGCTTCTTATAAAAGACAGTATTATTCTTTAGGAATAATTTCAATTGAAATATGTCCCCTGCCCATGTGCTCAAAGCATTACATAACAATTAATCTAAAAGAATGTTAAGCACAGGAAAATACAAAATTGACATTCCAATGCAAAGTCTGCTGAACATAACAGAAGTTCCTTTATTGACCTCATAATTTGGATTGGGCATAATCAATAGAAATAATGAGATAGAAATGAAAGCCTAGTAAAAAAGGCATGACTGAAGGGAAATAAAAAATAATACACAGCCATTCTAGTGTCGGTTTATATCATAAAGCCACTTGTAGAGCAGTCCTAAAAGTTTAAGGGAAAATTTCTAACTTTTCATACTTTTGCTTTGAGCCATCCAGTACCATGCGGCAGAGGACGGTCTCTCTCCTACAGAGTTCTGTAAGTGGCCTGAGATAACCTATAGGAAGAATGTCATCATCACTAAAACTTCACACTTGTTTGGAATAATTTCTGTTAAAACATTATTTCAACATCCTATATCAGCAGTAAAATTAATGTAGCTTATATAACATGTTTAATGTTTGTTGATAATCAGGAAATTATGAGCTAGTCAAGGAATTTTCATACTGAAATTTTTTTTATTTTTAACACAAACTTAAGTGTGTGGCTATGTGGCTGGCTGAGTTAGAGGTTAATTTGAGTGCTTGCTTAAATAAAGCGCTGTGAGGAGTTTTGCAAGGATAAAAAGTGGATTGGGAGTTCAGGTGTTTGTAGAAATCATTTGGAAATAGGTGAATATTTTGAGATTCTTTTGTCTTTATGCCTACAATCTTAATTCAAGTAGTTGTGCTGTGCACTTACAGAGCTCATGTGGGTAATGCGGCCATATAAATATTGAATGGCAAAAAATAGTTTTTAATAAAAAATTATCAGGTTGTTTATTAAAATTGTTATTTACTTAAATGAGCCTTGAATAATATTGATCACTTTTCCCCCCTTCTACCTTGCAATGGAGGAAAAATGCCTTATATACCAAAGTGCTTGAAAGGTCATCTATGTTCTTCTGAAATTTTGTCTTCCAATACAGTTTCTCCATTTCTAAGTATGTTAAAACAATATTCTCTTGTCATTCCACTGCTAATTTAATGCAAACATTGTATCTGCTCATACAAAAACGAAAACAAGAAAGAAACAAAATCTTGCTGGAAGAAGTTGACAGCTCAAGTATGTTTTGCAAAGTTTTCACATTAGACTTCTTTAAAACATACTTGGATTGTCCATCCTTGACAACAATAATAAACTATTTCCATGGAAACTCAGGGGAAAGAACAGTGGAAATCTCATCAACAGAGCAGAGCAGGTAGCAACGCTGACGGCAGAAGGAACGACTTGTCAGCACGAGGTAAAACAAGTCAGTTGTTAAGATATTAAAACAAAAATTAATCCTTGGGTTCTGATTAATTGTTTTCAGACCTTTTAGAAAAAGCTGGAGGGAGCAGAGCCAAAAACAGTGTCTCTAACGAAAGTGGAAGGTCAAGTCAGTCCCCGTGGAGTCAAGCTTCCCAGGAGTTTGTGCGGCAGGGTGCGTGGGCACTCGCGGGGTGCAGCTCAGGATCGTGCGGTGGCAACTGGGAACGCTGCTCCTTGCCACAGATGGGAACAGCATCTCTGGGGCTCTTTCACTAAGGGTCTCGGACATTGCTGTTGTAATTAGACAATAAATAGCCAGCCTGACAATAAGATATTGTAATCACAGCAGAGAACTATATTTAAGCTTTCGTTTTGTTGTCAGATAACAATTGGTTTGTGTGGCACAAGCAGAAAACAAGGGTCAGTAGCGTCTTTAATCTCTAATAAATTTCTTCTAAACCCCTGTGACCTATGCGCAGTGCAGAGCAACATCTCAAAGTACCACTTGGAGAAGGCGAGCAGTGTATTGATTCTGCAAGAGTGGGATTTATCTGGCATAGAGACTTCAAGAGAGAGACCTTGCCCCAATATGTTGTCCAGAAGCAATAAACCCCGGGTATTTATGGATCTCTGTGGGAAGAAATTGTGGCCTTCATAGTGCCTTTCATGCTTTGCATCTCCTGCAGACCCCCTAGGGACAATCCTGCTCTGATTGCATCTGAGGTTATTGTTCACTACGAAAGGGCAAGAAAGTGCTCTTGAGTCCAGGCTTCTGCTCCCCTTTGTAAGAGTTCCTCTAAGTGCGAAACTTTGGTAGAAGATTTTCAGGAGAAATGTATTCCTCTAGCAGATCATTTGAGAAATGCCTGGTCTGAGGGCCAGCCTTGTCTCCCTTCCACAGGGATCACGAACAGGAAGCTCCCTCAGCCTGTCAGATCAGAGGAAATCTAAATGAGAAGTACAGAAGAAAAAGGAACCTAGGGAAGCTGCTATTACTGAGCTGCAGCCACTGTATTCAGTCAAGGACAAATCGAGAAAGGGAATACAGAGCTAAAGTTGTGGGCAGTAGACAGGGAATTGCAAAAGAGCCAGCTGGGAACTCCTGAGAAAATGTTTGTCACTGAAAACAGCCCAGAGCAAACCTGTCAGCAAAGCCAACTTCAGGTTTTGCAAAACTGTTTTCACAAAGATTTCTCAGGTTGCAGACAAGAGTCCCTGGTTACACCAAGGGTGGGGTGAGTGGGAGCAGAAGAAGCGAGTGGGATCTGCTTTCATGAGTAATTTCTTAGGAAAATAAGACAGTACGGGAGCTTGATGTCTTTCTAGTCTGGTGCCTAAGTCATTTACGTTAGACATAGGAGACAGTTCCTTTTCCAGCTTTACATGAGAAGCAGCCCATGCTGATGCCTTTACCATACAGAGGAAGAATTATTTTTGTATCGATATGTTTGTTTTCAGACCAAGTGCTTAAGAAGATAGGTCACGAGATAGTGAAAGAGGTTTGAAGAGATCACCTCTAAGAAAACTCTAACCACCAAAACAACCTTTATATGGAAGACTAATAATACGAATATCTTAAAATAATTATATTAGAAACAGGAAAACATAAGCACATGTGGGTTGAGCAAAAGATGGAATTTCACTGATGCTCAGCTTGGTGGTCCTGTGGGTAGGCAACACACATAAGCAATTGCCCAAGGCAACAACATTCTTTATTAGATTGATTAAACACCAGGTTTACTTATTGTTGTTAGTAATGGATGCCAGATTTCTGCTGTGCCTATGGTAATAGGAACCAGCAGAGGGGAAGGGGTGTTGCTGTGAGCATTGGTCCTACTCGTTCCGTGGAATTTTCACACCTACCTTGGTTTAATGTGGAAACATAACTAGAAAAGGTCCTCACCCAGCACTTGCTGTGTGATTCGTTGTTCTTTCAACCTAAAACTGAGGTTTGTGTAAGCTGATTTAGGTAAGATAAGAAATATGGGCCCTTTCCCATCCAAGGAGCTCATAGGTTTCCTTTGCACTGTCTGGGATTTCATCAAGGTGAGTTGTTCTAGGGTGGAGATAACAGAGGAAAAGTGCAGTTGTTTGCGAAGGAAATACGGTGTTGAACACAGCATTGCACACACAGAGCTCCTTGTAATATTTGTATTGGTGAAAGAGACAATCCATGTGATGAGTTCGCCCACCAGACCCACACCTACTCCAGAGTCACAACAACTTCATCACTGTAGCCTATAAGCTGTGAGAATGCATCAAATATATCTGAATGAGGTATAGATCTAGGGCAGCTGAAGGAAGTGAGAATCTTTCCATTGACTTCCCGTTGTCACTTGTGCTCTGGAGCAGATCCGTGCTACACAAACTGCTTAAAAGGTTTGTTTTGAAAGTCAGTCAGACTCAAACTCCTATATCATTTAAGTGCTCTTGAAAATGGTACCCATATATCCTGTATCCATGTGAAGTCTGTGTCACTTCAGCTATCAACATAATCTCACAAACTTTTGCTATTGGATTGATTTTTAAAATATATGTAGTGATATAACATTGATGAATTCTTAGCTAACTAATAAATGTCCTTTTTCACTATTGCTTGTTAACATAAACATTATCGCATGGTTTAGATTTTTCATTATTGCATACCATCTAATATAGAAGATGCCACATGTTTTATCAATAAAATCAGTACTTTAAATGTAATATATTCAATCAAGACCTCATGTTTCTGTTTTCAGTTAGCTGGTAAGCTTCTATTTCCAATAGTTTTAATACAAATGCAATTATTTTTTAATGTTACTACATATTAAGACATATCTCATATATGTATTTTTCACTATAGAGCAAATAGTACTAAATAAGAATTATTTGCAGTTTGAAGGTTCACTGTATTAACATTTAAGTTTTAAAATGATGGGTAGAAGCTGCCGTTATATGTGCTTTTTTATTACCCAGATCTTTTGCAGAGGAGAGTATATAAAAATATAAGTGTGCATATATATATGTGCTAGAATCATGTCAATCTATTGCTTCTCTATTGAGATAACGTTTTTTATAGAGACAGATAAATATAATTGAGTACAAAGATAATTTACATCTAGTTACCAAATTGAAAGTACAGAAACAATTATTTAGAGATAGAAATGCTAAACCAAGAAAGCAATGAGTATCTTAAGAAAAAAATTATGTCTCCTATTTGTTTCATAAATTTATGATAGATTCAGCTCCTAGGATTCAAGATGCTTCTGACCTTTCTGAAAACATGCTAGTATGTTGAATATAAGGTGTGACTTGTATTTACATTTTGGCTCTCTGTCTGCCATATTTTAACTAAATTCAAGATTTCTCAAAAATGTTAAGAAACATAAAAAGGTACCTATGCTGTTCTCTTGTGAACTGATAATGTGCAGGACAACGGTGAAGAATGAGTTTTGCCGTCAAGGCAGGCAGTAACTCATGGTGGAAAATAATCTCACTCTCACTCCAAATCAAAAATGCCTCTCTGCATGATCTTCTCCAAAATCCAACTTTTTTCTAGAATCAAATGCAGACAGCCTTTCTCCTGGACTGAACTTAACTGGTCTCTGGTTGTATTTAGGAACTACCTGATGATCTCTGCCTATGGAAAGTTAAGATCCAATCCTTTGGTGTTGTCAAAGCAAACAGGACAAGGCACGGGTGCAGGTTGGTCTGCAGGAAGTAATTTTGTAGGATTCGTGTGATGCTGACAAGAGTTTTGGATAGGGCTGCCCCTGAAGAATGGCAATGCCTGCTGAATTACATAGAAAAAAACCTAAATCAGCTGTATCACAAACAAAATTATGCCAAGAATCACAGGGAGGAAGACTGGCATTTTATGTGGGTTGAGGACTGTTTGCCATCTTTTGACAATGGGACAGTAGAAGGTGGTCGGTGTATCTTCCTTTTCTTGTTTGATTGAGTTCTTGCTTTTCAAGCGATAACCCTTAAGCATTTCATTTGAAGAAATTGGTAGTTTCCTCCAACAAAATCAGGACTGGACTTTAACAGCCCATTGTGGTACATTAAACATGAAACATTAAAGAAAACCTTTGCCCACTGAAGTCAATGACGGCTTTGCCATTGAATTCAGTTGTGCCAGGATTTTACGCATTATGTTTAATTTCAGCTAGCACCAGTTTCATTGTAGGTAATATTTTAATTTTTTTTGTTTTCTTTGTGATAGATCTTGTTAAGCAATAGTACAATGTTAAAAATGCAGAGCAATCTTACAAATTTCAACTAAAAAGAGGAGCTTGCTAGTAGATACATTTTATCATCATATAGGAAGTAATAGAAACTTGGGTCTCTGATCCAAAAATTCTAGATGACAAATAAAACATGTATAAAGCAGTCATTTAAACAACATACATGCAAATGAGATTATTTAATTTTCTTCTTTCTGAAGATGGTATCTATAGAGCCCTAATTTCTACAGAAATGTCTTATTTTCTATGGAAGTCTATTTCTTTAATTGTCATTATAATAAATTGAACTTTATTATAAGCTGTATGATGCCAAATCCAAATAATGGCTGTGAAAAGAAAGTATATGGACTCTTGAAAACCTTCAAGATGCAAAAAATCTTTTACAAAATAATCAAACAGAATTGCACATACGTCTGTGAGATTATATTGGCTTAATCCTGACAAGAGCTGCCAGTTTTGTCTATGTCATCAGATGAAAAGCACTGATGGCCACATGGACACCAGCACAGAGTTATCTGGAAACTGCGAGTATTTTTGGCACAAAAAAAAAATTAAAGGGATGAAGAAAGTGCAGGGACACAGAGCTAAAGAGGGAAGGCAGGAGATTTTCTGGTTTTCCATAGGTGAACTAGGGTACAAAATCCAAAATTTTGCATTGGAACATTTTTTTTTTTTTACTTCAATCAAATAATTTTGAACAGATATGCTACATTTGTATTTCATTTGAGCATATGTGTGTGTGCTTTCGGTGTGTAAAGTTCTGTTCCCATCTGCACGTATGGAACGTTTCATGGTCTCTGGCTCGCTGTGATGAGTCAGCCAGAAGATCACTCTTTGGTAATAATATTTGCTCTTATTTCATCTTGTATTGTTGTCCCGTGTGGATAGTTTTATAGCTATTTAACGTAAAATTAAAAGAAGACAACCACAGAGGTTTACGGTACAGCAAGTTCAGTTCCCTTTGTATTTTTAGAATAGTTTTAATTATTTGGGGTACATCTTGATAGCACAAAGGTGAGTCATGCTTTAAATAAATTTTATTTAAAGGGGGTGGGACCGTGTAGACTACCTTTAAAAGCAGGCAGCCATCGTATGCTCATCTGAGAGTATTTAATTCTTATTCATAATAAAGTCAGGGTTAGGTGGGGAGCCAAGAATCCGTATGGCCAGCTACAATTTACTCCTTGAACATTCAGTAAGCATTTGGAAACAGAAGACATTTTGTAGCTTTATGTTGTCATAACCCAGACTGATGTGTACTATATAGATTCTTACACCATGCAGAAGATTTTATGAGAACACAACAGCGAGCATATGCTTCTGTTACAAACCAAATACAATATATATGTGTAATATATATACATACACGCATAGGCATATATAAAAGATATATCACTTATATATGTAAGAAGAGAACCCAAGTGCCATACCTTTTGTGCACATTACACCTGTGCTCTTATGGATATCTGTAAGAAAAAAATACATTCTATTACAATGCACACATATGCATCCATATTTTATGCTGACTCCTACAAGTTTGCACTCATTAAAGATACTTGAATTTTCTACTCATTTTTGTAGAGCAATAAAGAAGGGGATTTCTAAGTTCACCTACCTGTTGTCAATTACTGACGCCTCATTACACAAATCACTTGGAAAGCTGATGAGGTTTTATCTAACATGGAGGCCAGGTCAATCAATCGTCATCAGACCTGTGGATCTTCAATGGACATTGAAAGGTTAACCCAGTTCTTCAGGGCCTCCATCATGTCAGCAAAAATTAGCAAGAAGGTGGCCGAGTTGTCAATAGAGCACAGAGACAATTAGTTAATGATTAGAATGGTAGCACTTGGGGAATTGATAACAAAATGAGCCATCTTGGTTACATTTGCATGCATTTAGAAAATCTATATAGCTTGGCGGAAAGGGAGGGATATCTGTACATATGCTGCAGTAAGGAGTGCCATAAAGCAGAATTGTGTATCTCTGGGTACATTGTAGACTTGGCTGTGCTAAATTAAGCCCCTGTATCAAAAAACTTGTACATTTCAGCTTATCAGAGTCCGGTATTTGGCTGTACTGATCTACTCAGTAGCCAGCATCAGCAATGACTCTGCTGCCCTGTCATCGTAACCCCAGTTTCAGCTAAATTATTATGGATTTGATATGTTCTACAATAAGCACCAGTCCTACCAGTTGTGATTAAACTTGGAACTTGTTAAACTAGGAACAAGTTAAATTAAAAGACTTTCACCTGTTTAGGATTTCATCACTTGATTTCATTCTTCACTTCTTGTCTTTCATAAGAATATTTTGTAAGACTCCATTTGCAATTATATTTTCTTTTTCATATCCCTTGTTGAAACATGAAATCCTCTGTCCATATCACTAGGCCAGGGCTCCTTCTTGTGTCAGTTGAGGCTTCTCAACTAGTTCAGGCATGAAAAATAAATGTCAGAAATTGTCTGCATAATTACTTGGACAAGTGGGTTTTGATCGTTTCAAGGTCTCCTTTACCTTTGCGCTCTCCATTAGGTTCAGATATGTTTCTGATACTTGTGACTACATTTCAAAATTGCTCAAATGTCCTTCCATTGAAGTATTGCAGAGAATTATTTTAGGCTATTAGGTTTCTCTCTACCTTTGATGGAGGGCTAGAGTAGGCTCTATACCTGAATTGCATTGTCCACCATTATAAACACCCCCTTAATAAGAGACATCCACTCAGTGTCTAACAAAAGAATTCCGTGGATTCTGAGAACGGCTTTAAGAAGATATATCATATATACTATAGGTTATCTTGTGACCCAATTGCCTTCCTATTGATGTGCTGGTACTTGGATGTACGTCTCTGAGTGCTTGACATACAAGTATCCAATTATATTCAATTTAGATTCAGGTGGCAAAGACCTTCACTTCTATTTAGCAAGCACAGATTTTGTAAGTTTTAAAGAAAATGTCATGAAGGGAAAAGGAAGATTTTCAGATGGCTGACTCCAGTTTTATGCTTTTTACCCTTACAGCCCTCTGCAAACCATAACAATTTAAGTCATAATCATATTTATATGAGATTTAGTGAGAAAGGGGCATGAGATGACCGAGTGGTGGTTTCTGCAACAGTGGAAGTGAGACATTACAGTCTCCAGCATCTGTTCAGACAGTTTTCAGCCCTACGTTTTATAAACAAAAAAGGCATCTCTTTTCCTCCTGTGGGCAATAAAGGGGATGAAAATGTGCTTTAAAGACATCCGCATTTGAATTGTCCCATCTGAAGCAGAAAGCCTAATTGTCTGGAATATTAGTCCTCCATGCCATTGTGATGAGCCTTTATGAGTATCTTCCTCCAAGTCTATTGAAAAACTCAAGTGTGCTTGACACTGAGCGCTAATGTTTCTCTCTACACGTTGATGTTGCCATCACTAAAATATGTCGTGCCTTAGAGCTGTAACTTCCAAAGCAATTACACACAGGAAATCTTTCGGATTAAGTGAAAATAAAAATATCATGGCCAGTAAACGCTGTTTCATTACCAGATCAGTGTTGGTGTGTTTAAGCCATAGTCATATTGTGCTTTCCTTATTCTTTTATTGTTACAATTCAAAGGATTTTCTTTCCATCCATTGAGTTCAGGTTTAAATATATAATGGGTCAGATTCCACATTATTACATCTGGAGTTATTCAGCTATGATCAATTGAGCTGTACCAGATTATCCAAGAGCAAGCTTTTGCCCATAATGTCATAGTAACAGTCACAAAGAGAGACGTATTTTCTATAAAGCATTGCAAACACACTGTTGGATTGTACTCATGGTACCCAGACTCCTGGAACCAGATGCATTCCTCCTTTTCACCTGCTCTTCACCGCCTACACAGGAAGCCTCTTCCCCCGGGATGTATTGTCATCCTGCCTCTTTGACCTCTAAACTGACAGAAATGGTTAAAGTTCCTTGATGAGAGTTTTCTTCTTGTCATTTTGTTGAAATGTTGCTCATACATTAAAGCCACCATATAGATTCTTTAAGGATGGTTTCTAGCTCCTTAAAGAAATTCCACAATAGCTGTTGAGCTGTTGCAACTATTACTGCCTTTCTTGTTTCTCATTTGTTTCTTGCACTTTGATCAGAAGCTTTGCTGAAATGTGTTGGTGTTGGTCCAAAGGAAGTTTTCTTTTTTGTCTCATGCCAGCTACAGTGAAGTATATTTCTGAGCAGAAGAATGGTCTAAGCAGGGAGTCCTGCTTGGGGAATGTAAACACTACTGTGGTCAGTATATTAAGAAATATCCTGAAGTTAAAGACAAAAATTGTATCTAGATGAGAAGAGATGCCCCTAGCAAAATAAAAAGCACTCTGAGGATTTCAGCTGAAATATTTATTGACATCTATTTAGCCACCAATCTTGAGACTGTTTTTATATTAAAATAACAAATCCTGAACCACCTCTGGCTATTTTTCTCTAGAAACAAACCAAAAAACCAACTAGAAAAGTCCGTCTTCATGGTCTTTTCCCTGTAGGTGAAAATAAAAAACTAGCATGAAAGCTGTTCCCTTGGTATCTCTCCTCTAGGAAGACCCATGAGCTTCATGTACATTTGGATACCAACAGCACCTCTGAGCTCTTTGAAGTTATACCCTTCAGTACTAAGCTGATTTCATTCAAAAGAGAAATCTAGGATGATGTTTATAAGGGTTTGCAGTTTCGCTGTGGTTTTGATCAGAAACAGATGGTGTATCTGAAACAATTGGAAAAACTTTTGTTTAGAAGCAGCCCATGCGTAATTGAGTGTTTGATGTAGACATCATAGCATTTGGTATTGGGGAGAGAAACTTGTAAATCCATTTAAAATCCAGTGTGCCAGGACCTCAGCAGGTGTCAGCTGGCATAGCTTCTGGAAGCTCACATGATGACCAGAACCACACCTTTCCCAAGAGTAATGTCATAGAAGATGCACCAGACCCAGACAGTCATAGCATTGCTTTTATTGCTAGAAGATCATCATGCAAAATGACTTTTGTGAAGGACTTCTTCCACTATAAGTCCAGCTGAGTATTCCTGGGCCCAGAACATGTGGGAAGACTTCAAATAACGTCAGGTGCTGACATCACGGCATGGTTTTGTTTTGTCTTTACACACTATTTACATCTTCACTAAGAATTCGTTCTCTGTTAGGATATTGCAACTAAATCAACATTTTCCTACCAGAAGGCAGGAAACTATGAGTTATTGTAAAGAAAAGGGCAGCGGACAGAATGTTAAGTGTGTAAGTCCACTTTTCAGGACTGTAGACTTTCAAGGGTGGCCAAAGCTTAGATGGGCAGCTATGTGAATGGTGGAATTGGGAAAATACCAGCTGTGGAGAACCCTTCCTGCTCTGAAAACTGGTGGTGATCACTTTTCTATAAACTCTAGTGGGATATAACATTTTCTCCTCGGGGATGGTATTTACAAGAGAACTCCAGGAGCAGATCCTTAAAAGATTCAATTGTCTCCTGTGGGTTTTTGTTGCCAGAAGAAATTATCTTGTGCCTAAAATTCAGTGTAAGTCAGTAACACTTATGCATGGTTTCATGTCTCAGTATGTATGTGTGTATGTTCAGTATAGATTTTTATAGATTTTTGAAGGAAGGCCAAACAGAACCAGCTGATCACTTTGTAAGGTCACCTGCTTGACAGACACCACGGAGTTGTACTTACTGAGAATTTAACGCAGTGGTGTGGTAGACCGAGTCTCCATCTCCCAAAGAAGATATAACATTATTTCAGTAGGAGCAGGATTGGGCACACTATGAACACTCTGTTGAATCCCATTATATATACACGAAACTGGTTGTCTGGAATTAAATACTGTTGAACAAACTGCCATTTTCATTAAAACCTCCTTTTTCACTCCACTTGTAACGGGATACAAATATCTGTAGTAATGGGCCCAGGTACACAAAGTACACATTTAAACCGTGTAAGATGTTTCTGTATGTAGCATACAGTGTCATGAGGCAAACGTGTAAACACAAATCCAGCCCATGTATAAAAATATTTTCACACACGAGGCCCAGAATTATTCCACCTAACTTTAGGCACTTACTCTCCTGTGGCTCTCCATGTAGTCAATGGAGTGAGAGAGGCACCTTGAGGAGGCAATTTAGCCTGTCTATGATCTGTATTGTCTTTATGAGATTCCTGTTTTCCTCCAACACTTGTTATTTTTAGGGTAACAAAGCTTTTTACTGTAGGTACTTCAGCTGCCTCGTATAGGGGGGATAAATCTTGGCCAAACAGGTTGCATGTTGGAAGTAACTGTGTACATTGCTTGTTGCTGTGATTTCTTTGAAGTTATGAACATCCCCTCAGGAATCTTAGCGATAAAAAAGATAATAATTTAGAGATAAGCTAAGAAATCTTTAGAGTTTCTTTAAACCGTTATAACAGACTCTCAGCTTCCTTACACAGTATTAATACTGCAAAATATTGTGATGAACTAGTTCCTCAGAATGCTATACTTGCTTCAGTATCTCAGTTCTCTAAATACAAAGATCTGATTACTTGACTCAAAGGCAACAAGCAGTGATTTTAAAAAACATTTGGCTATTTGTATTTCTATTAATAATTTTTTTGGGAGTTGCTGCAACAGCATGTAATGAGTGTAAAAGTCAACAAAAAAAGGTTTCAACTAGCACTAAATTTGTTCCCTGACAAAGTAAATACTATCACGCTTCTGCTTAAAAACAAAATCCATCCTAGCATGAGCAATCATTGTTTCCTTCCTGCATGGACTGGGAATGTACGAATAAGGAAAACATTTCTCCTGGAATACTAGTACAGATGGTTGAGTAGACATCCATTTTCTCACTGTCTAAAATGATTCTAAATGAATCTCAGGCAAAGCTGTCTAGATAGCATTATTTTTTTTCCAAATGCATGAGTGTTAATTCTTCACTTTTTAGCCCAATTTGGGTAGCTATACCTTTTCTGCCAAATTCTCCCAATAGCAGGGAAATGTGTATTTAATTTTTCTTTGCATGGTGTTGATACTCATTACTACAGTGTAGGTACATGTTACCCCAGCTACTGCTCTGTTTAGGTAGTAGTGAAGGCACCTATGGAAGACCAGACCGATTCCACGTTCTTCCCTTGACTGAATCTCGCAGTGATCAGAACCAGATGCTTCACAAAAGGGTGCAAGAAATTCCCTGATAAATAATATGGTTTAATCTACTCATTGAGGATAGCTGTTTCCTTTTTCTGTGGAGATTAAGTACCTTCTAAAGTACTTAATTTTCTGTAGTTGAATCAAAGGTCTTACAATACAGCTTTAGTCATTTTTTTGTTTCTTGCTAGATTTTTATCCTCAATACATATCTTGCGACCTAGCGCACCATAAATTAATTTGTGCGTTCTTCAAGAAGTTTATTCAAATATCTGTTGTCTTTCATTTTCACAGAATATCCTTCCTCCTTGTGTGATAAAGTGAACATTCAAATGTATCTGATTCAGGTTTTTTTTTTCTTTTCTTTTTGTTTTTAAATTTCATCCTACATTTCCTATGGCATCTTCAGAAACTGGAAGGTAATAATTAATTTTAATATGGCATACCTAAACATCTTACAGATTATTTTGAATAAAAGGCAAATAATTAAATAAGTCATCAGCGTCACTAGTAGATCACTTTGCAGCTAGATTCAAACATACCTTCGGCATTAAAAAGGACTGGTGCTTTTTTGAAGTGAAGTCTACTGCAATATCCCTACTCATTTCCAAAAATCTGTGTAAGAATCTGTTTCTTTGCTTTCAGTTGGTCGCATTTTTTTAAACACTTGTGTTTTGGGAAAAAAGTCCTCTGTATTCAATCTTTTCATGAAAATTAAAGCTTAGAGACCAATCTGTTTTGAAAAAAAAAGTTTCAGACAGATTAAACAGAAAAAGATGACTTCTAAATGGTTCTAAGTGAGAAAAGGGTTTGGTTTGCATAATTGTACCCTGGCCTGTGAGACTGTAGAACTGCAAGTAGGAGATGACAGACATGAAACTAGTTATCCTCTGATTGTGAATTAAGGAACAGAATAGGGTGTAATACAGAGAAATTAGTAGTTGGATTCAGCTCTGTGGGAATAGAAGTGACTTGCTTTGGAGCTAGTGAGAACCGAAGTCGGAACTTTTGCCAAAAAATTGAAATAAAATAGTTTTTTAAAGTTTCAGAAATGTCAGTGAGATGCTATAGTTAACTCTATCATTGTTTATTTATTTGTATCAAGGCAGTGCCCTGAGAGCCAGGGAGTGATTAGGACCTTTCCCAGGACTAATCAAAAAAACGTGAAAGGACCTAAAGCCCTATGTCTAATTTTATAGATTTAAGTAGTCCCTCTTGGCTTGTTTACATGACAAGTGACAACAACTAAATAAATTCCAGATTTAGGGGAGTAGCACATACTAATCGTTAGATGACTAAGACTGATGGAATTTGTCTTCTTTTCTTTTTTACTGTATTAGAGTTATTGTGGTTCTTTTTTTCTTTTATTTTTCCCCACATTTTCCTAGTTGCTGCCTAAAAGACCTATCCCACAACACTTTCAACAATGTTAAAGTAGGAGATTTGGATTAAAAAACAAAAGAGCTGTTGATCTTGATTGTGAAACTTTTTATTTTTTGAGGAATGAGCCACTGGAGTAATGAAACAGCAAAGGCAGATAAACCTCAGAGGGAAGTTGCAGAACTGCATCTTCACATGTTTAGACATGTGAATAGGTACTCACATTTATTCCACCAAAAATGACCTCAAAGGGATAACATCAGATAAATATTAAGTAAGGTCTGCACTATCTTGGAAATCCTTCAGGATCTTTCGGATTATGGAGGTCTCCAGCCCAAATGAGTTATAAATTTGGATGCTGTATCAGAGCAATACTTTTCAAGAAATTAATTTGAACATGTCATTACATGTGAGTATTTCAGAGATATCCAGGAGTAGATATTACACACCATTTTCACTTGTGGGTTGTATAAACCAGCAATAGCTTTATGAATATTTGGGCACTGGTACAGAGCCAAAATCAATCAACACTGTGGTATGAGAGGAGCTTCTTTAGACACTAAAAACAATGAGGTTCAAAGAAGTCAGAACACTTACATTTAAGGGAGCACATCACAAAGCGAATTGGGTCATCTCAGGGAAATATAAAAGCTTTATTCCTCTGAGATTTTTTTTTAAAAATACATAATTACTTCTTCCACCAAGCATGATTCTTTTAAATAACCTTCATTTTTGTCCCTCAGAAATGAAAAGAGGTTTACATTAAAAAGGCATTTCCTCTGACTCTCTGTCCTTGAGCAGCACAAAATGTAAACTATACCCTTCCCTTCTTCCTTTGAAGAAAAAGGAGTTTCAATCTTCTTCTGTGAACACGGTCCATTTAAATAAGGAGATGGAGTCCCATCTTTTCGATCAGCTTTCTTTGTTTGACTTGTCAGTAATAACACTTGAGCTGAAATTGTACAGGCGTCCTGCTAATTTAGTAATTATTGACACGGTGCTGGGCAAGAAATGATAGCAAACACAGGGAACTGTTAAGAAGAAATGAAATAAAAGATCTTCATATCATTGTTGAATAATGGTTGAGATCACTTTGTACTCTAAGTAGGCCCAAGACACCTTTTTCCATTTTCTCGACACATTTATAATTTATGCTTTGTAATAGTTCCAAATATTTTTAGGACTCCGCACTTTGTTTGAGGATCCAGAAGAACTGAATGAGAATCACGCAGTGCACACACAGACGAGGGAGCGCTGTGACCCGCCATAGCTTTTGATTTAAGAATGATCCCTCATTTCTTTCTATCCCCCTTTCTTGTTTCTCAATTTACATTTGTATTTAGAGCAGCCTGAGCTCTGGCTGAGATCCTGTTGCCTGTGCTGTTGACCCCGTTGTGTGTGGCTGGACCCCGAGATTGCTTTTGGATTTCACCCTGGAGATAACGTCATGGCAGCTTTGCTCCGTTCAAACAGCTTTGCAGTGGCCTGGTGTGCAGAGGTTTTAGCATCATTTCAAGGAGGTGTGAGAGCTTCCACCACAGTGATACAGCACTCTGCTCTTTGTGTTGAATAATCAAATCTCAGAACGTGTAAGGGAGAGCGTCCAGCACTGTGTTTGCTTCTCACTTGCTAGATGATCAGGCTTGTTAATATTAAAGCTCCCTATAGAAGAAATTCACAGTTCACTTGTACATTCTTTATCCCCATTAAATTCTCCTTTCCATCTCCTCTCACTGGACCTTGTTAGAGTAATTTTCTAGACCTCCAATTCTTAAAACATTTATAAAACCTATGAAAACTTCTAAGCAGTAGAGAAAAGACCCTGTGAGCTCACTCTTGATTAAGACCAGCCTGTAAGTATCTCAGCTGTGGATGAAAGATCTTCATTCTCTTCAAGGAGCTCACATGCATAAATGCACAGAGTTGTTTCTT
The DNA here is from genome assembly GCF_000699245.1 of Pterocles gutturalis. Taxonomy (NCBI): domain Eukaryota; kingdom Metazoa; phylum Chordata; class Aves; order Pterocliformes; family Pteroclidae; genus Pterocles; species Pterocles gutturalis. Next base: position 58,534 of record NW_010119740.1, on the reverse strand, counting down.
CTCTTTTGAATTTAAACTCGGGGCCAAGTTATTAATGGTAAAATACGTGTTGTAGGTTAGCAGTACTATTGTGATATTGGATCAACTGGTGGTGGCACTAAAAACATGCTGTTAGGGTTTGATGGAGATATCAGATATTTCTAGCTTCGTGATTGTCATTAGCTAGACTCACATCTTCTTAATCACAAGGGTGTTTGTGGACTGGAATAACAAAAAAAAAAATTGCAAAGATAATATGTTGGGGTACCCAGGACTGATTATTCCTCGCATTTTAAAACAGGAGGCAGTACAGAGCACGCAATGTGTTATCTTTAAAAGCAAAGGCCTTAATAAAAGGAAATAGAAAGCGAAGTTTTAATGGCAAGATTATATCAGCGTCTGTGCAATGGATTAGATTTCAATACAGTTGTATATTGATTTATACGTGAACTAATATGAAAGCTGCTCTTTCCCATATTGGTCCCCACGCTGCTAATACACATGAAACGTGGGATTCTGCAGCCTTCGGGGACATGAAACCCATACTTAACGACTGGTTAAAGAGGAGAGAAGAGGTTTATTAATGTCCAAACTAATGAGTGCTTCTCTTTTGTGATCACTGCTCTGATCATAGCACAAGCCTGTCCTGCCTGCCCCAACACCCTCCCACCTCACCCAAGAGCCACAGGGTATTTTAGAGGTTTCAATCCAGAAATGCTTTATAATCTCATATCAGGGTTTTTTCTTTTTTGTTTCTGTAAAGGCTCTGCTGCAAGAGGTTGCAGTGGTAGGAACAAAGCAGTAGAGCTGTATTACATCCTTGGGTGTTGCTAGCTAATCTACATATATCTGCTTGTATGTAGAGATTATTTGGATACAAAAAGAAGTAATGAAGTAACAGATTTCATCTTAGACGTGGCTGGCTGTTGCCCCGAGGCTGCACCCTGCACACAGGGAGTTGTGGGAGCCGCCCCTGGTACTGCTCCTAAAAACTTATCCTTTGGCAAATGAACAGCGATAGGCGATTTGTCATAAAATAGATGTTTGAATGTGGTTTTTAATGTAAACGTAAATGGGATTTTTTTTTTTAATTGAAATTGCCCAACGCATTTGTAAATCCTTCTCGTTCCCTTGATTCCTGTACACATCCAAGCAAAGATATAGAGTGAGCCTTGATGGTTTTGTGTCATTAGATAATGTCTTTTGGATCACTTCAGGCATTTTCTGTTTTTTAACCCAGGACATTTGCATAAGTTGTTGGGGTTTTTTTGCATTTTTTTTTCCTTAAGCTTACATCAGTTCAGAGGCTTCTGAGGCAGTTTAGGGATGGAAGGGGAAAAAAGAAAAGAAATTTCTTGGAGGAATTTCCTGAAAGAAATTTCAGAAAATACTAAAGAAAAATACATATCTGTTCAAGTACACACCCTAAAAGGATGCGCTGGGTTTTACTGGTGTGTGTGGCACTATGTGCATACGAGGTTGTAACCGTGCTTTCCTTTTATGCCCGTCCTCTTCCAGACTCTGTTAAGATGTACATTTTTTAATCATTCCCATAGACTACAAACTTCACTCAAGTGTTTCAAAATTATTTTTGTTTGTTTCATTTATGTGTGTTAAGTCCAATAAAATATTTGTCAGAGCTTGGATACAAATTGGAAATGGCCTCATCAGTGAATGGAAACAGAAGATGTAGCAAAGAATCATATTAAAGAAAAATTTGTATAATTTTCAGACAAAACCTGAAATGAAATCTGTTTACTAACCCACCAGCTGTCACTGCTACTTCTAGTTGCAATGTATTGCATACACTGAGCTGTATACTTGCAGTCACAGGCATTACTGTAAGGTTTCTGCTGGGAAACTGAGCCTAATGCCTTTTCAACTTCTATTTTTTCTTTCTGAATGGGAAATATAATTTTAGTGCCTGCATGCTTTCTGATTTGCTGTAACATTTATTTTTTTTTTTTTTTACATTTTAAAGCAGATTTTATTTAAAGCAAATGAACCAAAACCAGGGTCCAACATATTAAAAAGTTATAATCAAGGTAAAACTTCAATGGCACTAAAACATACAGAATACTATTGCAAAATGTCTGTGCCTATTCTGAACTCTTTCAAGATGTAGATCTTTGCAAGTAAAAAGAAATCTAGGCTGTGTTCTTGCCACTTATTGCCTCTCTCAGTTCACTCCCTGAGACCAAGTTCATCGACCTGCGACGGACAGGACACAGTTAGTGCCCCACAGTGTTTGCTTTCTGAAAGGAAACACCAAGGAGATTTCTATTTGTATGAGGAAAAGAGTAAGTATTAAGTAATTCAAGTACGAGAAACGTTTTAGACACACAATTACAGATGCGCCGAGCTAAAGCACATAAGTAGAGTCAGTGCCTGAGGCACTGTGATGAGGACTTGGTGGCAAAATGAAGAACTAAATGCAGAACTTCTGCCTGCCTGTGCTAGAGCCTACTGCAGAGGGGGAAAAAAAAAAAAAAAAAAAAAAAGAAGAAACTTTTATTTAGGCTTGAAAAAAATCTTTTCCTGGGATTTTGAATATATTTCTGTGAGGAAAAAGAAATGAATAAAATTTTGAAACATAAAGCCTTTTCAGTTGCAAAATTAAAATAATTTTGGCACTGTCAAAATGAAACACACTGACTTCATTTCAGTATTTTTTCAAATGTTTGTGGTGAACAAAATATTCAGCTAAACTGGGGAGAATATGCAGAATATCTCTAGTTTTTGCCAAACAGTTTTGCTTGCCTGTGCTTCTATTCTGCTACATTTATTCCATAGTTAAGTTTCTGATTCAGAGACCACCTAAACCAAACCAGGCTTTAGCATCGCTTCCAGCACATTCAAACCAAGCTCCTAGAGAAAAAGGAAATTTTCTGGGCTGTTACAATGGTCTCTTTTCCCAAGACTACATTCATACTAAGGGAAAAAACTTCATAAAGTCCTTCATTTATGTGCATGCAATTTTATGTGCTGAGACAAATGTGGTCTTTAAACAGGGTGCATGGTGTAATCAAACCCACTTGCTCTGTTTGGGATGTCTGTGCCTGCGTCTTGTTCCCACTGTGGAAAACTAACCACATCCCCTGTCCACATGGGCAGCTAATACCGCACCAGCAGCGCCGCATAAATGCAGTTGCACTCACACAGACAGGCTGCTTTCAAAAAAACCATGAATTTCACATTTTTCCCTTTATCTCTAAAATAACATTGCCTGGGTACCAGTGTGGATAGTGGCTGCGCTTAACGCACAACAGATCAGTTACGGACTTCCTGAACTCTCTGACCCAGGGGATGGAGCATGAGCATAAGCAGAAAGAGGCAGAGGAAATCAGCAAACTTAATTGTTTATATCCCAAATGTAAATACTCATATATAAAAAACACCCCCTAAACCTGCAACCCATCCGTACCGACTGGTCCTTTTTCATCTTAATTTTGAACAGTTGCTACTCCAATTAAATTCTCCCACCTAGCATTTTCAAACAGCTCTTAGTTGTTTCAGCAAACTCTTTTAATGGACAGCTGTTTTTGACAGCTCCTCCTGATTTGCCAGCGCTGTGTCATCTGCCAGAGCAGGAGGACCCATTTTGTATTCTGCTGCTGGCACTGAGGGGATATGTAAATGCACACATGAATCAGTTGTCACCAGCACAGACACGCTGTGGCGAGATGATCAGAATGTGTTGGGAGTTTAGTTGGCTTAAAGTGGGAGGAAAAAAAAAAAAACACCAACCCCACAAAAAAACAAAAAAACCCCACCACGCTTAGATTTCTTGAAGTGATTTTTATTTCAAGTCTCTCCAGTTTATTTTCACTTTGTGGAGCTTGTTAGATTTAGTTCAGGAGAGTGCAATCTGCTACTCGCAAATCACCAACCTGAAACTCAAAAGTTTGGGAATTATAGAAACATTTCAGGTAAACAGCGTCAGAACTTCAGCTGCACAAACAGAATTTTATATGGGGCTCCACTTTTCAAACATTTTAACCTCTTTGAGAGAAAACTTCACGTTCCCATGAGCACAACATGGAAAGAAAGTTTGTTCAGCTTCCCAAGGCTTTCTGGTAAATGGTCTGCAGCGTTTCAGCCAGCAAGCTCTCAGTTTAGTGGTTGGATTTCACACTGTATGTGTATATAGTCACTTTATGAAGTATAGGAGCAATATAAGTGGGGTTAGCTCTATCAAACTTACTGCTGTCTTCCCAAATGCCCCGATGGCATAGCCCAGAGAAAGCATTCTCTCTGTGGTGACAAGTGAGGGGACAACCATTTAACAGTCCTCCTGTTCGCCTTCATTCCTCTCGCCACTACAGCCTGCTGACAACATCAGATGCTTCTCCAGTGGGATACACATTAAGGAGATACTTTGAGGTTGGTTGTGGAGGTTTGGGATTGTTTTGGTCAATATCTGCAAATCTGAGTAACTGGTATGAGGCTGATCTTTGATTTAAACACCCAGAGAAAGTGGCAGGATAGTTTGAAGTCCTGAAGACCTCCAGCTCCTAATGAAGTTTGAATAAAAGCAAGCTTTAGTGCCTAAATATTTCTGTTAGAAGATCTGCATGTTTGAATGCTGCTGCTGATGCAAGAATGTATTGAGCAATTGAGATCCCAGTGCCAAAGACACATCTACTCCAGCACCTCACATACATTTTCTTCTCAGAGTTGCACAGCTGTTAGACTTGACTAATGATGACGTATCTCATTTCTAGGTTTAGAAATTGATTAGTGAAAGTCCTGGTGATGCTGAGGTTTTTTTGTAACAAAATAATTAGATACAGAGTAAGTGTCATTGCTGGTCATTTTCAGCTCTGTTGTCTAGTGTTTGGTAATCTCTGATAGATGGCAATGCAAATATGATTCAGGTCACAAATGGGGTGAGGTTGGACTATCTCAGGACAATGTGGCTCTGCACAAAGTATCACTATTGAGTAGCTTTGCAATGGCAGGTTAAAGGTTGGAGGACCCTTGGACTGAAGAACTGGATGGCCATCTGTTGGCAGAGATCACTTGGTCACCTCAGTGGGAATGGCATCCCGGCCCTGCTGCAGCCAGGCTCAGAACTTCTGCTTCTGTCTCAAAAGCCACAGTTCTCAAAGAAAGAGTTATTGAACTTATTGAACAGCTCAGGTTGGAAGAAATGTCATGTAAGAAAGGAGGAAAGGTAAATTGATAACAGCACATGGTCTAGATGCTGGAGAGAATAGCAAAATGATGAGAGCTAAAGTACACAGAGAGAACTTTTAGTCGAGGTAGTAAAACATCCAAAAATGTGTGTGTGCGTGTGTGTGTGTGCATTGTGGGTAGGGGTTAAGTACCCAAATTATGTGTTAGTCTGTTCCTAGGTGGGTATGGTAAAATGTTTAATAACAATGCGGAAAAAGCAGAAGTACTCAGGAAACATTTCTGTCCTGTATTTGAGGAAAAGCCAAGGCATGCAGCCATACAGTGCTATGATGCTGCTGAAGTTTCTTTCCAAAGTGTCAAAGCTGATAATTTTAATAACACCTAATGTGAACAACCTGCATCCAATAAATTTAACAGAGGTGGCCAAAGAACTGTCTGGATGGTTAGTGTTGATTTTAAATGTCTTGGAAGACTGGTGAGTTTCCAGAGGACTAGAAGAAATCTCATATTGTGTCAATATTTAGAAAGTGCAAATGGAGTGACCCAAGTAACGGGCTTAAGGAAGGCAACGTTACAAGTGCCAGTCAATGTGGGATCGTGGGAAACACTCTGCTGAGCTAACAAGGACAGTTTTGATGAGATTAAAAGTTTTTTGGTAAAAGCAGCAATGTTTATATCATATTGGGACTTGCATAATCTCTCAGTGATTAGCGCAGGGGTATCTTCTGAGGGAATCTGTGCGTACCTTTGAAAACGTAGTTCGATACTTTTAATCTATAAATCTGCAAGATAATATTTTAATACTTTAAAACACATCCAGGCTTGTAACGTCTGCCAGCTATAGATTGCTATTAATGGGGGCTTTCTGGATGTAAATAAATGGTACTTGGTTTTCTTATAAAAATGCAATAAGACTGAAGTTTTACATTTCATGTAAAGTAGCATTTTTGCTTTAAAGAGTATAATTTAACTTGACACAGCTCTGTTGAGCTTTACAGTGGCTTAATCAAATACAGCACTGCTTTAAAAATAGGGATCGCTTCAAACAGTGGATTAAGTTATTGGTCTTTCACGTCTCAAGTGCTGAAGCTCATTAGGTCTCAGTGTGAGAGTGAAAAGCAACATCATTTTAGCTCAGAGTATGTGTAATAAGAGTTAACTGACATGCTTCTGTCACATTGACAGTTGGGTGGGGATTTGTTACTTAAAAGAAAGCCCTTTCAGGTTTATCTAAGTTTGAAGAACCTGCTCATAAAAAAAATCTGTGCTACTGAATAAACAGAAGGGTTTGATATTCAACATACATGCAGGATCCCTAGCATCTCAGAAGACCGAATTCTTTCTCAGCTGTCCTCCTTCCCCTACTCATTCTCCAAAATCAATCATATTCTTGTAGTGATATGACAGTGTGGTTTTACCCAGTCCTGAAAAATATCTAATTAAATAAGCTCAGGACATAGGTGAGGTCCTGTTTGACATGAGGCTATTGATTGAGTACTGTATCAGTGGAAAAACGGTTTCATATCCTCCTGTCTGCTCCATAATCTCCAAGACAAAGCTCCTCACATGACTCATGGTTTTGTGCTAATGAAGTTTGTGCCTCCTGACCAAGGAGCCTCTTCACAGGAAATACACCTTTTGAACCAGATTAAATCAAGTTTCTTTATACACAATAATCATTCTGTACCTCTTTGCTTGCTTATACACTGATCAATTGCTGATCGATGCTAATGGCTGCAAGGTCTGTTTTCCATCAGCATGCCTTCCTTCTTCTTTGGCACTTTCGCATGTCGCTGTATTCTTCACGAGAGGCTTGTTGAAAGCAAAAAACTGTAAATCAATTGGTCTCCGTGTCGTAAACAAAAGCTCTTGGATCAGTCAGAGAGAGCCCTGGAGCACTGGATAGCAGCGCATTTAAGTTTTATCTCCAGCTTGTTTTATTCCAGAAGGTTGGTAAAACCCCAAACTTCCCTCTACAAACTAAAAACCTCTGCAGTCGTGATGGACCATAGAGAAATGTTCTGTGTTCTGTTCATTCCTTCAGCTGAGGCATGCAGAATGAAGTCTGCTAGGCAAAGCGAGAACACACTTCTGGAAGCTGCATCAACCGCTGCTGCTTTTTAAAATTTTCTGATTTGTGTTATTTATTATTTTTTATTTTAACCAGTAATTAGGGATGTAGCCAGTCTAAGACCCATCTTCAGTAAGTAAAAAACACATTGACTGTGTGAAAGGTGATAACATTGAGTGCTCAGAGCCAACTCCAGGCAAGACACCTATTTATGCAACTTTGGTGTTTGGTGGTGTTTTCATTAGTTGGTAGATCCTGTGTGGTTATGCTTGGTTTTAAATGAATTTAACTAAGGAAAATCAGTAGTGTGAATGGGACTAAAGGAATCAAATACCAAGTCATTATTAAGAAAATATGAAAAACACAGACTGTAGAGGTTGGCTTTCTACAACAGCGCTTCCATTTAATGCTGGTTTATGGTCTTGTTACGCTTATTTATTAGAGGAAAAGTATTAGTATAAGTAGATATGAAGTATCATAGATGTTGAATAAATACAATTTCTGTTCACTGACTGCCTATGACAACCTTATGTATTATTCACTGTTAGGTATAATGTACCTAAACAGCAATTTGCCATTTATTAATCAGTTATAAAATATCCTAGTGTGAATCAGAATCTAAATATGTCCTGATTGTTGCAGAAAGCTTTCTTTTTGTGCGTGCTTTATTGGAATTCTATGCTGTTTCAAAAATTCAGTCAAAAAAATTAAAAAGGTAAAAATACCAATTAATCCCATAGATTGAGGAGGCATGTTAAAAGGTGGAAAACTATGAGATAATCCGTTGTTATTTCACGATGCTGTAGATCTTATTAACGTGGTGACTACTAATCTTTTCTGAGGTGCTAAGGTGTTTCAAGCCTTTGTTAATATAATACAATTCAGGATATAATCCAGATAATTCAGGAAAAAGAGAAAAAATTAAACACAAGTAAGGAAAAATTTCACCCTGCTTGCAGTGTTTTCCCTTCCCTACCTCCTCCCAAAAATGACACCTGGAATTGCAAGTTAGTGTAGATTTGCAGTCTCATATGCCAGGGGAAGCTGAAAAGGGGAAGCCATGGATGGGTTTCCATCATCAGTAGAATTGCAAGAAAAATGCCTCCCCCTTTTGGGGAACGATGCCTGGCTGGCTTGCTGTTCCCCACGTTAAGGTCCCTAAATCTGCCTTGAAGTGGTAGGACATTTCAGACTGGAGGACACTACAGGCACATACGTTGGATATAGATTTCATAATGTTCTTTCCATAAGTAGTGCAGAAAAGCCCAGACATGGTTACAGTCAGCAGCAACATACAACATTCAACAAACAGAGAATGAGAGAGTCTCTCCCTTTCTCCCAGAAAATCCAAGCAATGTCTTCTGCTGCCTACTGTCAGTACCAAAACAACTGTCCCATAGTCCTATAGTCTTAAAACTTCCTTCTAATTCTGGCATGTCTTGAGATATTGTATTTTCAAATTGTTATATATTAAATGGCTGAGTAGAGGAGGCATCTGCCTAAGATTTCTAAAATGCATTCCCCTTGCTCTGTGTCTGGAGAATTGTATTTTTGGCAAGTTACAGTAGTTTGGCTTTGCAAGTAGAAAAAAATAAAAAAGGACAGCATAAATAATTATTTTAAAAATATTCAACTACTATTGAAATGGTTTGCTATTAAATATGTGCCGTGTTTGGATTTGCCAAAAATTCTCTATGGAATATCTCACATATTAATGACTTTTGGCTTTGCCACGTACTGTAATGAGAAAATTCCAGGTAAGGTTGTGCTGCCAAAGAAATATTGACAGGATCAGAGGAGGGAGAGTGGTCAAGGTGGTGGAGCCAGGGACAGGTTTCAGCTGAGGCGCAGTGCCAGCAGGGGCTGGGCACCTCCAGGACTCAGCTGGGTGTAATGGGAGAGCCACTCACCAAGTTAAGGACAGATCTTGAAAGGGTCCAGGGTAACATCTGAAAGTAGAACTTGCTAAAAAAGTGCTATTATTTTTAACAACTGGTTCAAGAGCTGTGATTTTTACAGCTGCTGCTACCAAACCAGATTACGTCATCTCCTGCACAACCATGAGGCCACATCCCCAGGACTAAACAGTATGGATAGAACAGAATGATGTGAGGTTGTATCGATACAGGCCAGGAACATCCTTGCAACACAGGTGGCACAGAGACAGAGCGGGAAAATGATACGAGCATCCTGAGGGCATGAACTTGAGCAGGCTCTGGAGCAATGCTAAATGTTGCCCTTCAGGTAATCTACCCAGCGTGGTGTGAGACAGAAAACTCTCCTGTCTGCTCTTGGCATGTCCCAACTACACAAACCCAGCAGGCCATGAAGGCTAAAGTTTGGGCCATGAAGGCATTTTTGGTTTTTATGTAAAACCAGGAACTATAAATTCTCTTTCTTGTACTTGACCAAAAATCCAAGTGCTTCCCTGCCACTGATACCTTAGTGCTGGTGCAGGGACTATGTTTTGAGATGCTCCAAAAGAACAAGAGGAATCATGTTTTGGCAGGAAGCACGATGGTCTGGGAGCAGTGGGGGAAAGAAAAGAGAGGCTCTGATTGACTGTGACACAGTGTACCCTAATGAACTCCAGCCAGGGCATGCAAGTGGCCACAAACGATGTAAGTTAGAGAGGTCTGTGGTTATTTTACACTAATTTACCTTACAGGACAGTATGGCCCCTGTATTGACCATAGCATGCTGCTTTAGCTTTCAGCTGAGGATTGAGGCCAGCGTGGCTACAGACAATATAAAAGTTTTCTTTGTAAAAATCCTATAATTGAAGATCTCAAAGCATTTTACAGTCATTAATAAATAAATCCTCAAACACAACTACCAGTATTTCAATCCCCAATGTTCAACAGTGCTTGTAAGTGCTGTTATAATAATAACAGTTGTATCAATGCTCTTGCAATTCCAGAAATATTAATGGCATCTTCTCTGTCAACAACCTCCCCTCCTCCACGCCCTGCTTTCTCATGGGCAGGAAGCAAAACTTTGCAAGGCAAAGAGCTCGCTGGAGAGTTTCGGTCTTTTGGGATTTTGCTTTTGTGGGTTTTTGTGTGTGTCTGAGACAGGACACCAACCAACTGGAGTGTTTGCTTGTACTAATAAGTGTTTTTCCTGATACCAAAAACATTTAGATGGATGGGTTTTTTTTCTTACCTTTCTTACCGGAATGTCTTTGTGGTCACAGATGACTAATGAAGAGAACAAAAGAGAGACAATGTTGTAAAATCATTAGAAAAGAAAAGGGAAACACTGTTCAAACAAGTGCATTTTGCTATTACAATGCCATTTTCAGTCTTGTTTGCAGCTCCTACTTCCTACACTCGCTCTTCACTGGGGACAAAAAATTCATTAAATGGCTCTTCATTTTACAATATCAATATGTCTTAAGTCAAATCGTGCATTCTTTGCTGTTAATTTTCTTTTAAACACAAAGCACCGTCAGAAAGTTTAGCTGCAGGGGGGCTACAGGCAAGAAGGGAGATACAAACATCCCTCTCATGAAAAATAATAGTAATAATGAAGTCTTTTTAAAGTTTAAAGGAAAATAGGGGGGTTTTTATGCCAAGACTGTAAGACCTGATCATTGATCTTTTCAAAGAAGTGACAACAATAGGGAGAAATCAGAATGAAAGAAAATGAAAGCAAGAGAATAAAAGCTGTAAAGAGTTGGGGTACAAGGAAGCAGCAATCCAGAATCAGGGGATATTGATGAAGCCTGGGATGCAGCACATGCATGATCTTAGGAAAGGGCCTGGATGGGCTGTTGGCTTTGCTTAACCACCAGGTATTTTTACTGATAATTTTTTTTTCTTGTTTTATTCAAAACTCTGCTGATCTTGCTTATCAAGATACTCACAGCTCATACATTTTTTTGGGTGGACTTGTTCTGTAGGTGGGAAGTCATAGCTGAAATGGGCTATGCACGGACCTTGAACACTTTGCAGAAAGTCAGCCTTTCACTGGGGTCATGGTGGAAGCGAGACAGGCACGCTGCCGCTTGGAAACACAGGGAGAAGTTTTGTGATAGATGTTTGTGGTTGGAATCCAGATGAGCAACTAATGATTTGTGCTATGAATTTCTCCACTGGAATGTTTTAATTCACAAGTGACATGTGGTTCTCCTGACAATCAGGGTAAGGGGAAGAACGCCCATAGCACACAGCGTCGAAATGAAAATGTCAACAGTATCCATGGTAAGAAGGCCAGAGAGAACTAGTGAAGAGATTTTTACGCAGTGTGTAGTTATGCAATTTAAATAAAAACTATATTCATTCTTATTTTAGCAGGAAGAAAATAGGAAGGGTTGTTGAAAAATTCAACTTGTCTTTCCAGTGGAAATAGACAGAAACTTGAATATTTAACCTGAATTTCTTCCTTCTCACAAATAAAAATCACATCTGTGACAATTCTACACATTTTGTGCACACTTGGTAAATTCCAGGTGTCAGAACAGGGTATTTTTTTGCATCACATACTGCATAAAATGGACATTCTCCCAAGTTCAGAAACCAAAGCCATTGTGTGTGGCTTTGGTGCAGGAGAGTCATCAATTCCTAAGCCTGCCATTATGAAGAGAAAAATTTCTCTAATTGGTGGCTGAAGGAGAAGAGCAGTGGTGCCACTGCTAAGACAAATCCATATTGCACGTCATCTAATTGTGACCCTTGAAAAACTCATTTGGAATGGAGATTTCAGTGACCTGATTTATCAGTCATACAACCCTGAAAAATACAGAAAGCTCATCACGGGAAAACATACAGCAACATGGGTTCATTGTTGTAGGATCCCCAGCAGAAGAAAAAGCAAAGGCTAACATACCTCAGCCAGGACTATCCATGGTGAGTGAATGTCAGCACAGTCCATTATTGCTTCCAAGAAAGTGGAAGCCATTGAGATGTCCAACAAACATGCAGGGGAGCCAGTCTTGTTATCATACGATTAGGAGTCTGGGCTCCTATTGGGCACAGACCAAAGAAAGTCCTGGAACAAGACAGATAACGAACTTGGGTTGTAAAATACTGTACACTGTTCTGCCATTTTGGCCGATGATCCTGTACCATATGTCAAGTGGGCTGCAAATTCCCATAAAGCAGCAGTTTGCTACATCAGACCTATAACAAAGGAGGTTGTAAAAGGAATAAATGGCAAGTGGAAGCTGGAAGGCATGCCAAATGTACAGCACGTGCTTATTAGCAGCAACGCAGCGGCCAAAGGGAGGCAGGAGTTGCATATGGGACTAGACTTGTGCATGGGGAAAATGGAGAGTGGTGATGCTGCCAAAGGTTCTGTTCTTTTTTCTTTTTGCTACTTTTGGAATACTTCAGACATTCTGGGATTTGGGGATGAGAGTTTTGTCTTTGTTTTTTAAACCATGTTTTTGTATTGATTCATAGGAGACAAATCTGTTATTTTACTCCTTTCCTGGATCTGTGCACACCGCTAAATCATCTAGGTGGTGTGTGGATATAAACAGTAATGTTCAGATATGAGTCTGGAAGGGCCAAGACACTGAGCCCTCTTAGCATGGCCTCTTTCTACTGTATGAGAAACAGTCCCAGGCATCTTCAGCTAGGCCCATAAATGTTGATTTTTATAATGGCAATTACTGTAGCTTCCAGTGGTCCTATAGGCTAAATACTGTTCATTGAAAGCTTTTTAACTCAGTGAATGCCATTTTGCATAAATCGCAATGTCTTGTGGGAGCATATCAATTTCACCAAAATGTCATTAGTAAATTTAGAAATGTTTTAAGAAAGACTTTGTCAGAACAGTACATTTCAAATGGTCATTTCAAACTCACTTGCTTTTTTATTTTTAAATAAAATTAGAGTGGAATATTTCAGTTTTTTGGAAATAGAATGTTCAGAGTAATTTGTAACAATTTCATGTTAACAGCTTCATTTCCTGGTAATTTTTTAAGCATTCAAGGGAAAGGGAGGTTGCTTTTACAAATACTAACTAAAAACACAGTTTTCAGTGTTGGAACTTCTGGCAGCATAAAAATTCTTCTTATTGGTAGAGTTCAAAGGTTATTGGAATTGGCTTCTATGTTTAGACTGTGCTTTTTTTTTTTCATTTGTCAACATTTCATTAAAAACATTGGATTTTTGGCAAAATTATGATTAGGCACATTACTGAATTTCTCTACGGAGTTTAGGATTTCAGTGTATATGGAATGTAACAACTGACATATGAAAGCATCATGTTGCTATTTAAGTGATGCATGTTGTATGTATATAAACAAAGAGCAGATCCCAGGCAAGCTGCATTTGAAGGCCAGTCATTTATGCTCCAGAATCATACATCAGTTTTAACTCAAATAGTAATATTTCACATAAGACGTAGATAGAGAATGGGTGTTTCAAAGGTTTTCCCCATGTCTTCTTTGAGTTTTTGCTTCTGTGACAAAAACATATTTTTATGGGGCTCTTCTTCTCTTTTATGCTCTTCTCTGCATGCTTGTGAATGTGTCAATGTATGTGCAGGGAGGCGTGTGCCTGGAGTATGTTTTTGTGCACACCTCTGTACATGAACATGTTCTTTGGAATGGGAGAGCTAGTGCTTACTAAATGTCCGTCACATTTTCAGGGACCCAGAACATCCACCATAAGGACTAGCAGTTTGGAGATGACATGGGTTTAATTCCAAACAAATTACATGTTCCTGGCTTCTTAGTTATGAAAGATATTTGTGTTATAGTTCATAAATTTAATGGTGCACACTACATTACTGACAACCTTTAATAGCAGTCAGTAAGATATGCAAAAGAGACATTTGTACCTATTTGTAAGACAAAGGTTATTTTGCACGGTATTGAGTAGCATCCCATAGTAGCCTCCAAAGACTTCTGAAAAATAGCCCAGATTTTGCATGCTATGTGTTAAAGTCAAAATGAAAGTGCAATCAGTGAAAAAAACACTTGAATTTTGCTTACGGGCTCCCCTTCCTTCAGAGAGGATTCAAGGATCTTTTTGGAGTCCTTGCTTTTGCGACCAGATATTCAAATTTGCCATCACAAGAGGATTCAAGGATCTTTTTGGAGTCCTTCCTTTTGCAACCAGATATTCAAATTTGCCATCACGTGCCAATGTAAAAATGCAACATGGCATGATGAAAAATAAGGCTGGGAAAGTAAGAATCTCCAGATGAAGTTAATGCAAGCAATCTTACCTTAATGAATAGTTCCATTCACATACTAGTTTTGTTTTGTATATAAAGTTTTGTAAGACCAGATTCTAAATTCTAACATTTTCAGAAGTATTTGGTTGAATCATTATTTCCCAGTGTGAACTGAGAAAAGAATGAAAATGTAGGGTTAAAATTAGTTACAATCAGTTGATTACTAGAAAAAAAAAAAAAAAAACAAACAAAAAAAAAAAAAACCAAACAAAAAAAACCGACTTGGTGGTTAAACTTAATCCTGTCTGGCCATAACATGTTAGCCTTTCTCCTGTTGAGTAATATTTGATTGATTTTACTGAGACTATTTACAAGTACAGTTCGATTACATTGCTGGTTGAACTTCATCAGACAACACATACTCATTTTAGTCTCATTTTAGTGATGGTTCCTCCCATTCACACCAGCATTAAAGAAGGCGCTGTGCTTAATCTTAACTGTTTGTACATTTCTGGACCTTAGGACATAACTTCCTACCTACATGTATCCTACAGAAAGGCAAAGCTGAGTTGTTTAGACAAAATCCATGGAAAGGAAAGAATAGATAGACGTCAGAGAAATCACAACAGAGGCTGAAAGAAAGAAGGCGCTGTGCTTAATCTTAACTGTTTGTACATTCCTGGACCTTAGGACATAACTTCCCACCTACATGTATCCTACAGAAAGGGAAAGCTGAGTTGTTTAGACAAAATCCATGAAAAAGAAAGAATAGATAGACATCAGAGAAATCACAACAGAGGCTGAAAAAAAAAGGAGACAGAAAAATCCATTACAAATGAAAATAATAAACTGTGCTTAATCTTAACTGTTTGTACATTCCTGGACCTTAGGACATAACTTCCCACCTACATGTATCCTACAGAAAGGGAAAGCTGAGTTGTTTAGACAAAATCCATGAAAAAGAAAGAATAGATAGACATCAGAGAAATCACAACAGAGGCTGAAAAAAAAAGGAGACAGAAAAATCCATTACAAATGAAAATAATAAAGTCTCTTAAAATTTAAGGAAAAAAATAGCGGCTCATTTTGTACAAAGATAGTGAGATGTGTTCATTGATCTTTTTAAGAGTCAAGAAGAAATTGGCCAGCAGCTGAATAAAAGAAAATGAAGTTCCATTAATACAATCCATCGAAAGATAACTTGGGTAAATTGATCAATGCAGCACAAATAATTTCTCACCTTTCCCCTCGTTGGAGAAGATGTTTGGGTTTTTGTTGTGATTTTTTTTCCCCTCCCAAAGAGTGTAAACAGTATACATCACCAATTTCAAATGCTTTTTAGATGGCTTTTCTAGCAATAATTGGAGAATTTCTGGAGCTAAGCATGGTAATGGCTTTTCTTCCACTCCTCTCCTTCATCGCACCCTCATTGCCTTGAAGAACATCAGTACATTGAGAAAGTTAGAGGGTTTTTCTTTTCCACTTTTTTAAACTCTCAATCATTTTACTTGCCTCCTCCTTCAAAGAATTTTTGAAACATCAAGCAATTAAAAAGCTGATGCAGCCATCACTATGGTATCTGCGTGCTTGAGAGAAGCTTCATATTGACTGAAATGCAGAAAGAGCCCCAAGGCCAGGAGAGGTTTAGTCCTTTAGGTCCGTAAACAGCTCCTGCTCCCAGCCCGGCCCTTCACCTCAAACAGTGAAGCTATGGCTTGTAGCAGTGGCATCCTTTCATTTGAATTCTTTATGTTAGTCAGATGTCAGATATCATATGCAGGAGAGAGCATCTGAGACCTGAAACTGCTGCTACACAGGTGCAGCATCCTTTACCCAGAGGAACGATATGAGGTCCAACTTCCCTCTTTCTGGAAAAGTGAATATCCTCAGCTCCCAGAAACGTGAATGAGAAACAAACATGTTCATGGTAAAATAAATCTAGAAACACTAAGTGTTTTGAGATATTTATTTTCCAACGCAAAAAAGATCTCTGAAAATCAAAAAACATTAAAAACAAACTTTACACTTGGGATTTGGCATCTCCCCACAGCATAAAGTGCGAGTATAAAGTTATTCTAATTTTGTTTACTGGGATAAAATGCTGTGATTTGCATTGAAACCACAAAACAACAATTAGAGTGTGGCAGTTAACGACACAACAGAAACAAAGCAGCACCTTTTGGAATCGGATGTAACCCATGGCTATATAGAAAGCTTTGTACAGTACCCACGGGCTTCAGTGAATGAAATGGGCCTTCGCATGTCCTGCAGAACTGTCAGAACAGGAGGCTTTGTGGTCGTATATCCAACATGCACTCCATTTTATAAAGCTGCATCACATAACTCAGCAGTATAATCATTTTCTTCTCTGTGAGCAGGTTGTCTCTTACCCCTGAGACAGTGCTTCATGCGGGTCAGGTATGAAGTTATGTGAAGGTCAGCATGGGAAAGATCAAACTACACCTGCCTAGATCACACTCGCTCTGCTAATGAAAAGGTACATTCCCTGCCTGGCTTGCACACATAAATACTTAGTAAGATCTTACACAGAATGGTAAAATGTTCCACAAAATGAATGGGTCCTAAAGTCTGCAGAGAAGTCCCCGAAAAAAATAATTTTCAAAAACATTTTAATACAGACATCTTTCCCATACAGCTTTCACTGCATGCAAATATTTAAGCTCGTGCTTAAGCATGTTTTGCTATCGCATCGTTGAACCTGCAGAGGGGCATTAGTGATTCAAAACAGGATATTATCCACTGACAGATAATCATTGTCTGCTCAGAAACTTCTCGTTTTACAGTACAGCTGGTGTCTATCAGCTGTGTTAAACAGTGGTGCAGGGAGACTTGTACAGTTTAGAGGGTTTTTTAGAGAAAATGTAAATATCAGCCATCAACATTTGAGTAAAACTAGCAAGAAGACAAGACCTTCTTTGCTCCTTTATAGGAAAGACTCACTTTCCTTATCCTTTATTCCTTAAGTTACCCCTACATGGAAGTATTCAAATGTCTTTGCATTTAAATCCTAGTATATGCTCTAAACCAGTTATTTTAATTTTTCGTATCATCAGACATATAAGTATACATACACGAGAAAAGCAAATAGATTAATTAAAGGAAGTGTTAAATGAGATGTTTATAATTTTCATACAGAGGGAACTAGCTTGACTTTTAGCCTGAGGATATCGTATCACGCAGACTGCTTGATGCATCTGCAAGGCATACACAAATAAAGAGCTGCATTTTTTCACAAACCCAGTGAACTTCAAATTTTACAAGGTTGTGTCCAGCAGTGAAGTCGAAGTCACAAGGGATTCTGGGAGCTAAGATCACACGGAAGATGTTTTATTACATGATGGGAAAACTGGGAAAGACTGAACTTTCAACCTTTTTTGTGAAAGTGTATGAATACAAAAATCAAGCTGATATACAATAGCAACTAATCATCAAGGAAGACAATTGTTAGTGACTTATGAAAGAAATCTCCAGCAGATAAGAAACAATTGGAAAATATTACTGTTTTTCTGCACCTACGTTATTTAAGCTTGGAAAGCAGTTTTCCTCAGTAAGCTTTATGAGACAATCAGGGGTGTTAAACAATAAGGAAATCAGGTCTTCGCCTCTCTTGGATTTTTGAAAGAAAGGAAAGAGTATGTTGTTAACACTTCGGGACCTTTTCTGCACAGCACAAGAAATCCGGAGGTAAGTAATGACGCCGTCACTGTCAAGCACCAGGAGGGGCCAGAACCAGGGGACAGAAATGAATATGTGGCCTCTTGGATCTCCCTTCCCTCAGAGATATCTCTGCCAAAATAGTTTCATTTACATTTGAGTACCTTAGCAGGGAAATCTCAAGGCCTTCCTGAAAGTAAATTTTTTGTAGACTGTATGTGAATCAACAGACAAAGCCAATGCAGAGGGATGGGCATCAGTAATGGAAAAGCTCTTCTGAGCCCTGCCAAAGTGGAAGGTTCTTTTTTTTCCTCACCACTTTCTTGAGCTGTGCTGATAGACAGCTCTCTAGTCAGACAAAATCTGTTCTGTGTTCCTGATTCTGACCCGAGTATAAAATATTCTATGCCACTCTACTTGCTAACACTATAATGGTTTTTTTTTTGCTTCTTCTGTTTTCCCACGGTGCCTGGCAGCCTTTTCTCTGCTCTCTCTCTTAGTTTAGGAGGTGGGCGATCAAGACTACCTGTCAGATAAATTGCTATAGATTCATCATTCTCCATCTCTGTCCCAAAGAAGCAGTCACACATCTGATATTAATCTGAACACTACATTCTGTATAATAAAATTTCTCATGAAAACGCTTTCTACATCATTATGTGTAAGGATGACAATATTAGTCATCCGGTGGCATTTGCACACCTACCAAAATCCTTGGAACTTTTCTTACGTGGAATCTGCTAGGTTTAATGAAGCTTTTAACTTACTGCATTAAACGCCCCCCAACCCATAAGATGGATGTAAAGTCATTATCAGATGAAGCACCATTTGATTTGGCAACAGGTGGAATTCCTAAGAGGGATTTCCAACTATCTCTGTCAGTTTGAATTAGAAGTACTGAGTCCAGAAGTATAGATTTTCTTCTAATAAACATAAAGTAAAATAAATCCATCCAGAATCTTACCCCACTTTGGTACACAGTCACAGTTATTGGTATGGTGGCCAACATTTAAGGATGGGGAGGTCTGGGTAGACTTGCGGTAGTCGTGTAGAGCAAGGGGTGAGTGAAAGGTCGAATTGCAGTAAGCAGACTATATACTGAGTTTCTTTCCATTATTCTCCCTTTTCCCAGTTTATGCCATAAATTTACCACTTTGTCACACAATGTTGGTTATTATTTTTCCTTTTTTATCCTTGTCTGTTACATTTAATAGAAAAATCCAATTATTATGTAAATAGAGCCTTGCTATAATTGTCACAAACAAGTTAGCATAACAATGAAGAGCAACAACTTTCTGAAGTCAAAGAAAGCGCTGATTTATTACTGTCTCTGAGGTGTGATTGATACAGAATGTTTTGAAGGACTATTTTCAACATTGCTGCTTCGTTTTACAGCCAGCTTCTTCAGATCATCCCAGCTGAGGCATGTTTGCAAAGGAAAGTTGCTTTGGAAGAGGGAACTTTCCACAAATTCATTTTCTTTTCTTTAAAGACAGGCGGGAAAAAAAAAAAAAAAAAAAAAAAAGCCTACAAAAGCCATTATTTAAACAGCCTCCTTTTTAAAAAGTTTCCGGCAGATGTTTATGTAGAGAATGTGCTGGAGCTCCTTCAGTAAGACACAGAAGTGACATTTCTTGAGGGTTTTAGTTGAAGAATTTGTCTTTCACATCATGTCTTTAAACATCTGCAAAAGGCAACAGAATCTTTATTATCCTGCTAACTTGAAGAAAGGCGCAATGCACAGTCCTGAGTCCTTAAAAAATAGTATTTAATGGGACTGACAGATGAGAAATATCTAGCTCTAATGTTTTCCTTCAGTAGAAATTCACCTCTTGACCCTATGACTCCAGAGTATGGCTGCTGCCTTCTAAAAAACAACATTTCCTTCCATTCAGATGTGCTTTCCATGGTTTTGTTGTTTTATTTTTCCTTATTGCTCACTTATCTGCTTTAGGGGAAGGTATCATCATCAGGATTCAAACAAAAAAAAAAAAATACTGCAGGCACACTTGTGCTAGGTCTGTTTACGGCACTTGTGCTTCCAACCCTCTTTTAATTTCCTCAGTTGGATATTTTTCTTTTTCCTCACAAAAGTCAAAGCTGCCTTCTTTTCCTGCCTTTTAATTGGATTTTGAAGGAATAATTCAGCTTTCTTATTCCTTTCCTTGGGTTTGGTTATTTGCTGCTTTGCAGAAAACATGGACTGGGACCATTACTCAGTGCTGCCCAGGTTGGCCCTCCTGCCTTCCAAAGTAACCTTTTTAAGAAGAATTCCCTCTATCTTTTGGTTTTCTGCTTTGTTTCAGGTTCTTGGCAGGGGGGGAAGGTTTGGCTGTGGGTTTTTTCACTCTCCACTGTATTGTATTTCAGTTGTCGAACCTTTTTTTCCCCCTCCTTCTTCTTTTTCTCTTTTCTTTTTTATTTTTTTCTCCCTCAAGGGTTTTCTCTGGGAAAAGTTTTCTGGGCTTCCGTCCAGGCAGTGTCACAATTCACAGCTGTACTGTTTGATTCAAGTACTTCAAGCTGCCAGTGAGGTAGAGCCAAATGAGATTAAGGGCTTTTTTATTAAAGCAAGCACCCGCATGTGCTGCTATGGTTAAGGCTACGTCAGGTGTTCCAATACGAACCCCAATTTCTGGAGACCTTTAGTTCTCAAACATAAAATATTTATGCCAGGCTGAAACCTGACCTAGATACACTCATCTGGGAGGAGCTGTAACTCTTTGGAAAGAAACGGTTTGGCTTTTATTAAGTTACAGCTCAAAGAAAGGAAAATGTACTGATTTCAGGATAAGCAGCTAAAAAAATTAAAAAACCAAAACCAACAGAGAGAAAGAAAGATATAGCTATGTATGTTCAAAACAGCAACAGGCATAAACTAAATGAGATTCACCTTGAATTTTAAGGGAACGCATGCTTTAGGTAGCAAATAATTTGTCTGTTAGCTTCCTTCCCTGGCACATGATGGATTTGAACCCTCCGTGCTGGTCAAACTGGGATCATCCCGCACTGCCTGGCCCATCGCCGCGGCGGGACATCGCCGGCAGCACTCCTGCTGTTAGTCCCTGCCTGCCCCGTTCTTCCTGCTGCACCCCAAATGTCACTGCTGAGGCCAGCCATGCTGCCCAGCAATTTTAATTTATTTTTTTTCTGTTGGGATGGACCATGCAGAATTGGTGATGTGAAACAAAATACCAGTGTTTCTTCTGATTTCTGGTGTGAGCCAAACTCTGAACCTGCATTTCCACAGAGAAATGCATCTTTAAGCTCCCTTTCCTTTTGAAAAACACCCAGATTAAAACAGTTCTTTTTATACCGATTCTTACCTTTTATGTCAACATTTGTGAACATAAATGAATTGATACTTTAAACATAAACATACATGGAAAACATGATGTGCTGAAGTAGAGCCGACCATTAAAACAGAAAGAAAATGAGAAGCTTTACAGAAAAAACCTAAATCACCACTATAAACTTTTTTCCATAACTTTGGGCCAAAAAATTGGATCAGAAGGTTTTGAAAGGTTATTGACATTTCAGTTTTGAAATTCTCAGACAGAAGTAGCCTTTTTCAATATTAGGTCGCTCCTTCTTTCTCCTTTTTGTCCAGCTGTGTTACTAAGCATCACACGTGCTTTGACAAAGCCTCTGCACACACACTGACAGAGACAAGCCTTCATCCTTTCAAGTCAGAGGTGCTTTTGTATAAACATACGTCTAGGACGGCACTGTGGCTGGCAGTGAGAGCTTTAATTCTCTGCCCAGGAGCCGAGAGACATCTACAGCTCTGTGTTCTCACTCTAGGGGCCATTTCAGGAGAGGGGTATACCTGGATTCAGGTCTCAGGAGTAACTTCGGCTGAAGAAAATCAAAGCAAAATCAATTCTTGAGAGTAACTTCTTACATATTGGGCCATTTTTTTATTTCAGATCTCCATTTTTTTATAAAATAAATCACTGGGAAAAAAACCAAACACAACATTTGGAGTGATTTTTATTTAAAGCTGAGTTCTTTGATTTCATTAAGAAGGGAGAGTAGAGCTAAACCTCTAACAAGTCTGACATGTTTGCAAAGCTGTAATGCAGTTGTTCTGCAAGTCCTCGTGGTCAGGCATTTTTTAGCCATTTCCTGGATTTTTCATTTGTAACCTAACGGTATCAAGATACAAATACCCTTATCCTCATCTCTGCTGCCCATGTAATCTCAACAGGGATTCAAGACTTAAATGCTGAGAGACTGCTTAAGTCTACAAGGCTCTGAAATCAAAGGCAGCAACATTAATATTCTGTGCAAATGTGAAGAAGCCATGAAAGCTCTGTTTGTTGCTAAAGAAACCAACTAAATCAAACAAGTTGCAGAAAACAAAGACTTGTATAATTGTTTTAATTAAAACTGCTACTTATTCCAGCAAAAACTGCCGCACAGTCGCGCTCTTGAAATATTTCTTGCTTAGACTTGCATACTCAAAAGCTTTTCTTAATAAGCAAAGTAAAACATTGCCCAGCCATTTTCCACTCCCCTTTGACACCAAAGCTCCTAAACAAATTGCAAGAAACCCATGCAAAACTTTGTGATGTTTACTGCAGATTTTATCCAAGAGGAATTTCTGGAACTCACCATTCAGCTCCAAAAGCAAGTTATCTCAAATGAAATGTAACGCTTCTTAAATCTTCAAAGAACATCATGGCATTTAGCCATAAAGCTCACTGTGACTTTAGAAATTCAAAAACAGCGTTAGTGCCAGGATCAGACTGCCCTACATGGTTATTTTAAGTCTTCAGGGACACAAACATGCTTTCTGGAGTCTGGGCCCTCCACACATTCAGTCTCCAGTAAAAGTCCGAGCAGCCCAGCCGCTGCTTTGCCTTTCACCAGCTTCTAAGCCCCTTCACCTCTTCCCACCCCACAAGGTTATTTTGGTTTCTCAAAATAAGATACAGAAGAGACCTTGGTGGTATTTCCTCAGCTGCTGGAACCATTCCAAGCCTCTCTTTCTTAACATAAAATATGAACGATACAAATATATCTCAATTTTAATTGAAGGAGATTGTCTGACCTTTCTACAAAGCAGTGTCACACGAGGTTCCTGTATTTCTTGTGACCTTTCCAATGCTCATAAGGCTTTTAAGCATGCAAGTTCAGCTTAAATTTTAAATCCTTTGTCTTCCCCAAGTATAGGTTGGCTTCCACGGCAAAATTTGGGCCCACCTTTCACTCCTAGCGTGTGAATCTAGCATGTCATTGTGTGGTGAAGAGGCAGTTGTAAAATCTGAACCACACTTACTTTCTCCTCTCCAATAATCTGGTCAGATACTGCAGTGTGGCTTGAGCCTGTCTTTTATCTTCTTTTCTCAGCACTCTGAGGGCTCTTTATTCACTTTATCTTTTCTTGGATTTGTGTAAGTGTATGTTGGGGACCATTTTTTTTGTACATTAGTTACATCATTACAAAGACCAACTTTTTTCCAACATTCCCAAGCATTAGCATTTTTAAGCTTGGCAGGGGGGCAGAACTACTAGAAATATCCTGCAAGAAGCCATAATTTATCAGTGAAACACTTGAATTTTTTTTCTAAATGTGTGTTTTGTTGAGGTCTTTGGAGTCTGTAAAGGAGCTTACAGTATCAGCTTTCTTTTTTTCTTTTCTTTCTTTTTTGTTTTCCAGTGAACGGATAACTGATATAATTTGAAATTTTTTTGTACTAGGACCTGATCACCACCTGTTTGAGTGAAGAAACTGAGGAGTGTTTGAAACTAATGCCTTTGGCAATACATATTCCTTGCTCAGATTGTCTCACATCTTCAACTTATCACATAAAAGGCTTTTCCAAGCATTGCCTGAGAACAGTGAAAACCTCATTATGAGCTGAAAACTGTTTGGGATTTCAATGTTGATAATGAAAATCTTATTTATGGAATTGTTGAATATGCAGATAAAGTCTAAAAACCAACAGCCTACTAGACAAAATAATAGTTCAGGGGAAAAGGAGCAATGCAATTACACCATTCCTATTTTATAACAGCCTTTTTCTTCCATGTACATGTTGAAAGAGAGTCAAAGAACTGTGAAATGCAATTGTTTGTGGCATCTTCCAACCTGATTTCAGAACTCCGGTGGGTTTCCTGTGTCCAGTGGACATTTTGGTAGTATGCAAAAGGTGTGATCTATCAGACAGTGCTGAAGCTGTAGAAGCATTTTTCTGCTCAACAGCCTTTAGGCTCATGTAATGCAAGGTGTGAGCCCCCACCAGAGAAGGAAGGAAAAAGTAGGTAGAGATCAAGAAATTCACATCTTTTTCTAAAAGACACGCTAGGTCCTCTCATGAGTGGTGTTGTCTCTGTGCTGGCAACAGAGATATGTATGGTAAATACGGCCTTCGCCGGCTAAAACCATCAGACACGTGCAAAGCCAAAACACATTTAACCGGGAGATGTGTGTTGTAGGGAAGAAAAGCTATACAGTTTCCTAACTCTCTACTTCATTACATGCTTTTATTCCACTGAAATCGGTAATCATGTCAGAATACAGCTAGTAAAATATGATGGGAAATAAAGCCCTTTAATATAAGCCTCTCTGCCTGTCTGTCCTTTTATATGGCACCTCCCAACATAGTGCCTGAGTGCAAAGTTCTTCACCTTCATCTGATTTAAAACTTAAAATGGATGCTGTGAAGACTTATCGTCCACAGTAAACTGCTCAAGATGAATCAGCTGTTCAGATTAGCCTCACAGAAATGATAATGGGGTTCTGTGTTCACAGCTGAGTTATTTAAACTGTCTGATTTGGTCCACAGCTTCCTTGGACATTAATAGGTTGACTGCTATGTCGCTGAACTTGGTGGATGAAAGGTCAGCCTTTGAAAAGCTAAATAAGGTAAGTGCAAACTGAAGCATGTTCCAGGCGATACCACATACTCTAAATGCACTTGAAACCCCTCAGACTCAGTGCTGCTCCTTAGCATTTTTTCCATATCTGATTTCAAAGTGGTAGATCCTTGGATCAATACTTTGATTTTGATCTCTCATCCACCAGAAGATCCAGGGGGTTGCTCACATGTTATAAACAGATGCTCCTCCTGATGCATCTTGAGTAAAGAGGATTGAAAACTTCTTAGAAGATAGCTTTTCATCAGCAAATGCTGACTTAGACGAATTCAAAAGATTTCTCAGGACTACAGCAATTTTGCTGAAATTGCTGGGAAGCAACATTATCAGGCAGTGACTCTTTTCTTCAACAAAGATGGAATGCTTCATTTGAGTTTTGTTTGATTATATTGTAAATTCTAACATACTGTTGTGCACACCTTGAAACGATTAAATTGAAATGAAGAATTTGAACAGCATCAAGATGAAATGTTTTCAGCTGTCCCAAAACAAAAACATTTCAATTAAGGTAGTCTTAATGATCTCTACATTGCAGCAATTTCATTTTTGTGGTACACTTGGTCATTTACAATATTACTCCTGTTTGAAAGAAAAGCAAAGGTTGACATGTTATTTCCTGCAGAACCAGCAGCCCTCCTCTTCAGCAGCCCATGAGACAGATTGGAAAAGTCAGAGTAAGAGCATCTCTCTTCCCCTTCCCTAAGCCCTCTCCTTGATGCAGGAGCGTGGAGGGGAAGAGGAGGGAGCAGGATAAGGTATAGGTTTATCATCTATAGATAGAGACAGTCCTTCACACTTACTTTCTTGAGTAGTCTTAGAGCACTAGGGGACAGAAGAACAAAATCTAAGCAATGTTGGGAAAGTTCTGTACATTTCAGGAATGTTCCAAAGTAAAAATTGGCTTTGGCAGTCCAAGTTTAGAGGCTTATTCTTTCAAAAGGCACCATCAATTCGTTTCTCAAGTTTAATTCTGTCCTGTGTTTACCAGCTGGAAAGCTTGTTGTGCAATAAGAATAAATGTTTGTAGAATATAAATCATTGCCCATGACTAGTTCACCATCCACAGAAAGCATTACTACTTGTTTTCTACTTGTTGTACGGTTACTGCAATCTCCTTATGCAATAGTGCTGAATACTAGACAGAGTCAGCAGCTTGCTTCAGATCTAGGTTTTTAGACTGTGAGAGTTAGAAGCTGCAAAAACTTGTTGGGAATTTTAGCAGTGGAGGGTTGCCAACACACTTTGTCCTGAAATGGAATAAAACTGTCCATTGTTAAGGGACCTAATAGCAAAGCTGTCAGCATTACTCAACAGTATTTTTAAAATAATTGTCTTATAGGACTTTACTATATTGGATTTCTTCTTGCTTGTTTGTTTTGTTTTGTTTTTCCCATAGGTGAAGAGGATGTAGAAAATATACCATATATGGAGAACTGTGAATCCTACCATGGCATTTGTCTTTAAGGATCATTTAGTGGGAGGTGAGCGAATAGGCTGTCGCTGGTGATGATTAAAAACAGTCCAATTTTATATAAAAAGGATAATAAAAATCCTGTCCTCTAAACCAACAAGCTAGTGATACCCAAGCCAGGAAGCTCAAAATCAACAAAATAAACCTTATTCCAAAAGCTGGATTTGGTTATTAATTGACTGATTTCCTACCAATAAGAGCACACTTTCAGGCTGGTGGGCTTGATGAGAGGTACTTGAAAGCCCAAACTGAACAAGCATGTGAAATATTTAAGGGCACATTTTTATATTTATTAAAAACAGTCTAAATAATTAAACTAGTTGATTCACTAGTGGCTTTCAGGCTCATGCCCAGAGTGAAAGGTCATGACCTGACATACCATGGCCCCACTTGGTACCGATGATTGACAGGAAAAGGAAATAAGTTGATATCTTTCACGTGGGAATCACAGCTTGTAGCAACTATGAGCAAGTAGGCTATTTGGACTTTGTGGGAAAAGTTAATTGTGTTATTATTCAAAATCTTCTTTCCCAAAGTTGGTTCGATGGTGATTTATTTACTTATGTGATAAAACAGCTGTGTACTGTAATAAAATACAGGTCACTTGCTGATGTTTAGTGCACAAAAGTGGGGATATGTTTAGTTTCTTTTACTTTGAACTTCCATTCATGCTAGGCAGCAGGGATGACTTTGAATTGTTGGGAATTTTCTCTTAGTCTATTGGAAATAATTAACGTTCTCATCATACTATATATTCTTCAGTGCTTAGTTATGGAGAATGAGGAAGGCACCATACACTGAAATATGAGCGCCTCTCCAACATATGCTTTCATTATTTCTTTATAATGATAAAAAGGGGCTGCATTCAGTGCCAGACAATGTCATGGCCCCAGAGATTTAAGTGGCCTGCATAAAAAAAGGAGAAAAAAGCATTTATGATATGAATGAGGATTTGAAATGGCTTTTTAAAAAAGGCCTAAGATCCACTTTCACCCTAAATTCTGAAATCACTTGAAAGGTGTCTAGATGCAAGCGAGTTTGAAGAATAGCAACTTTCCACCAGGCTCTGTTTTATATGCAGTATCACTTCCATCTTGGCCATGCTTTGTTATGAGGTCACATAATTGTACCAAGCAATAGGGCACAGTCTAACTTCACATATTGTCTGATTTGTTCTAGCAGTGAACCCTCTCATCTTTATCCAGCGTACATATTCTTTACCCCAGTCATTTACAAGTTAGCTAAGTGATGCACTTTTTGTTTATCACTCTGAGTTGAGAAGTACAGTGGATTTAATATCAGCTGGCCTGTTGTTGTGCCTTTCTGCTCATTCCCCAATGCCTGGAGTGTGGGACGGCATGAGCTGCACCGGGGTGTGGCACCATAGTTGGGTCGATCTAGCAGTCAGTCATGGCATTTTCCTTTGACAATCTCCAGTACGGCTTCTTTTCCTAGTCTTTCCTCATATCTTATTCTCAACACAGAGCAAAGCATCTCTGCTTGGGAAGTTCTGGAAACTCTGCCACTTGTACCACATTCTCTAGAAGAATTTTAAGCCTTAAAATAATCTGATTCTAACACCAATAAACAAGCCTGGTTAGACAGTAAACCAAGATAAAGGCTGCTTCACACAGAATAAGAGCTGGTGGTATTTCTCCTGCATTTTTCAGATGTCATTCCTTCATATTTAACATTGGGCAATAGTGTGTGATATTTTACAAATAGTATAGACTACAGATCCTGCCACAGGAGCACAGGTCTGTGATGAGTAAATTATAGTTAGAGGCTGAGAAGGAGAAATGAAATCAAGAAAAAATGGGTCCCAATATAACATACCCTAAATTGAAGACCTTTCTGGACCAATACCAATCTGCTTCCCCTGAACATTTGAGCAGAAGGGGGAGCTACTCAGTATAACAACTTTTTTTTCAGCAAAAAAATTTATGTACATATTGTACCTATTTGTCCTGAACAGAAAAGGCCATTATTAACCCAAATCTAGCCATTTCTTAGAATTTGTTCAGTTACAAAGCTGTGAGACTACAAACTGGAGACCATAGCTATCACCAGAGCTGTCATCACAATGAAGCATCAGCTGCAGATATGCGGAAACTTGTCCACTGGGTTAGAGTCTATAATATGACTTTGCATAGCCCATGAATCGTAGAATCATAGAATTATTAAGGTTGGAAAAGACCTGAGGGATCATCAAGTCCAACTGTCAACCCAACACCACCTAACCCACTAACCCATGTCCCTAAGCACCACATCTACATGTTTCTTGAACCTCTCCAGGGATGGTGAGTCCACCACTTCCCTGGGCAGCCTGTTCCAATGCCTCATCACTCTAAAAACAGTGAGGACTTTGGCTGATGACTGACTCCGGCGAGATTCAGCCTAAACATCAAGAGGCAAAAGGCTCTCTATCCTGTGCCAATTCTCTGATCTTTCCATTCCTCTCCACCTCCCTGCCTCCAGGCTTTCTGTTTCAGCAGCTCCCTGAAGTGAGCACCACCACTGTGAATCTAGAAGTGAAGAAGCCCACAATTCTTCAGAAAAGAGCAGTTATTCTTAGCTTTGTTTTGCTGATGTTTTTCTTTCTTTTTCTTCTTCTTTAAAGAAAACAAAGTGCCTGCCAAAATTTGGGCTCTTTGATGTGCTTTGGAAAGAAAAACAATGCTATCTATCCAAGCCCTCTGAAAGGAACAAAAATATGTCATTTCAAGACATGAACTACTTGAGGGGAACAACCAATACATTTCACAACTGAAGATGGTCAAGAATTTTCGAATGTTTTGCTGGAAAATTTTGATTAAGAAATTTTCAGAGACGTTTGCCTGTTTCAGTGAAACTTTCTTTGAGAAAACTTGTTGTATGGTAGGTGAAAGGCAGGAGGTGGAAGAAAGAGGAAGAAACGGGCATTTGCTGTAAAATAGTCAATAATCTAATAATATCCCTAGGAGATACCCTAGACCCTATTCAAGCTTTTCTTCTGTCAATTTGGATTGAACATGTGAACCTGCCTCATCCATTTTACTCATCTTTGGGATGAGTTAAAAAAAAAATCATAAAAGCAGTATCTGTTCTGTTTTGTGTGTTTGTTGATTCAGCTTTGAGTGGAGACATTACTTTATAAAGCTCTTCAGCTGTAAATGAGACACTGACTTCATTGTCTCATAGTTAGGGAATTTGCTTAAGATGGAAGCGTCCCAGGTTGGAATCTTTGGCCTGTAAATGTGGGGAAGCTTTTAAAGCTGCAATCGTAGAAGTCATAACGGAGTAAACTTCTGTTTGCCCTCTCTTATTAAGGTTTCTCCTCCATCACCCCAACAAATCTTGCAAGAGCTGATTTATGCAATGAGTTTTTGACATTTTTATTAAGCCCAGGCAATTCATAAAGACATTCTTTCTACAATGTGATTAAACTGATGTAAAGAAGCAGTTGTGTTATTTCTTTCTTTTTACTGAAGATTTTTACAGATTTCCTTTTTGCCTTCCTGTGCCACTGCCCGTTACATCATTTACACTACCTGCTCTCGCTTCCCACGGCAGTTGCTGTATGGGAAATGCTTGTGCTTGTACAACTCGGCTTTAAAGATCTTTCTATTTCTATCTAGTATTTCCAGTCCAGTGTTTTCAAATAAAAATGAGTAGAAATTAGACATAGGCTGCAAATAACTGGCGTTGTTGTTTGAGGCTGATATGAAGATGTTTGTTCTGTCATTGTCTATGCTGCGCTTACTCCATGGATTAAGATCATTTACTTTGAGAGATCACTTCCTACCTCAAGTTGAGAGTACTTACGGTTAGAAAGAGAAAGAGGCCTGACTTTCAGAATAAAGGTGTTCTGTATTTCTTGAAGGTTTCTTAGTTTGAATATCTAAAAATTTGAGACTTCCACAATCTCTAATCACCTTTTGAAAGTCCAGGCCAGGATTTCAGACTTCGAGTATAGCAAGTAAATGCCTTAAATTAGAGGTTTCAATTAGAGAATATTAAATTCTCTTCTGTAACAGGAGATGGTTTAGGAGAAATGGGAATAGCCAGGTGGGAGTAATTGGGTTTGGAAGAGTTGTATGTGGGAGCTCTGCCCAGCACTTTCTTTTATTATGTCTGTTTTCCTTCCACAGCTCAGGAAAACTCATATTCATGCACACTCTTACACTTCACTGGGATTCCCTGACTCAGAGACTGTCAGCATCGGCTTATTATACAAGCCCTTTGTTTTATCCTATACAATACATCTTGCTATACACAATTTGGCCTCTTAACCTGCCATGAAATATTTCAAGGGCTTGTTGCTGGAAGACACGTCTCTCTTTGCTATGATTTGTGCAGCCGTGGCTGCATTTTCATGACGGCTTATAATGATTCGTGGTGGGTTGCAATACAATGAACTCATGCCACAGAACAGCACACTGAAAAAGATCTTTCAAATTATTGTTCCGGTGCAAAAGGTGCCCAATCACTTTCCACCTGCGGATTAGCTGGTTGCTATAGGAACACACTGTAGCTTTTCAGTGCGGCGCTACTGTAGTGCCCAGATTACTGACTCTGACAAACACAATAGGGGAAAAGAATCACAGCTTATTAGTGCTGCTGATTATGTGATGTTATAAACCTGGGGTGGCATAGAGCGGATGAATAGAGCAAGAGCCTTGAAATGCGAAGGACAGGAGGAGGAGGAGAGGGAGCAGAGTGAAGTGGAGCTAAAGTCATCACTACGGCAATGTTGCCTTTGATCTTATTTTCCACTCTGAATAGGTATTTTCATAATATAATGCCAAATGCAAGCAACGCTATAACTGATGGCAGAGTCACTGGTCATGTCTTTATGCTACTAGAGGGCTACCCCTCCTCCCTTCTCTTTTCTTCCAGTGAGTACTGAAATCTGAACCTTTTCATTCCTGCAGGATTAACTCTGACCAAGGTCAGAGCAACTAGTCACCGATATTCTTCACGGGAGAGTCAGGCCTCCTGCATCCCTGGGAAATATCACCTGAAATATCCACCTATGCACAGGACTTTAACAGGGAATTTTGCAGTGTCAGAAATGTGTGGGGAATAGCTCAGATCAGATCTCTGTCTACTTTGGTGGCCATCACTGAGACTCAGGAGTTTACGCTCCTGAGCACCCTCCTGCAGAGCCAGCTACCTACGTGCTTCGTAGGGGAGAAATAACTGCTTGCAGCTCCGATTTGTAGATGGTCTAAAGTTCCCAGAAATAGTTTTGTTACCACTTGTGTTTGGATGAAGCAAAGGAATAAAATATATCCTTGTCCGTTGCTTGTGTGCATTGAGCAAAACAAGCTGTGTCTAGTCACAAGTTCACCAGATGGTACTCGGGGGGTTATTGCCGTTAGATTATATTACTGCAATATGTTAGACAAGGCACGGTGATTCATCCTCTGTCCTCATTCCTTTAGGAGGCTCTGTTTCTCTCTCGGTGGATGAACAGTTTACCCTGCTGCTCATGACCCTTGAGACCCATGGAGGCTCCCTGTTGGTGCACGTCCAACGTGGACAGGAAGGCCAGTCCCGTAACAGCACCAAATGTTACAGAAAGGCATGGTGGGCCTTCATCTCTGCAGCCAGAGAAGCACATGCTTAAGTGACTCCACTTTCTGATTAGCCAGCTGATTTGTAACATAATTTTTTGCAACACTGACTGCCTCCTCCCTCCTTCTCTACCCCTAATCCACTTATTTTGCCTTCGCATTAGGTCCTCCCCAGCCTCACAACTGGACCCGTCTGATCTTCTAAGCTGGGATATGACATTGCTCAACCACTTGGTCACAAATTGAACTGAAGTACAGAGTTTGCACTATACTGTTAGAGCCCAAGAACTATCCAAATACCACAGAGAGGCATTGTTTTCCTCCATTTCTGCTTCTCTCTAGGCTGCAACACTTGGCGGAGTGAATTATGTGCTGTCCGACACCTAACAACCCGTATTAGATGGATGCCACATATGCATGCAGGGCATAGGTGCTGCTGCTGGTCAGCTGGACTGCCCCTGGGACCATCTGCCACCCCTCTTTGGCCTCTCTGTCTCCACCATTACGTTTGCTGACCAGCTGCTTTTTCTCATTGCCATTGACAAAGCTTCCCAAGCCACCATTTCCCCTTGCTTCCAGAGGAGACAAAGAAATTCTAGAGCCTTTCACCCTGTCCCAATGGCCTTGAGCTTCTGGTGCCCCGAGGCCCCTGCCTTGGTTCGCAGGTTGCCTTCTGCTCTTCAGCACTGTTCCCACAGTAGCTGGGACACTAGCATTAGCTTCCCCTGTGCCTTCTCGCTGTCCTGAGTCACAAGCCCAAGATTATCTATTCCTCTTCTACAAATTAATGAATCTATAAGCAATGCGAGGAGTGACAAAACTTATTTCAATTTTGCCTGAGGCATCTAAGAGGGTGATGAAACAGGTTGGTCTGAACATGCTTGGATCAAAACTTTACCACAGGTGTTATTGTAATTTCAGACAAACTCGACAACTGCAAATTGGAGCCTCCGTCCCTTAGATTATGCTTTTCATTTCATGATCCTCCGGAGGAAAATGAATTTCCTGGGCTGAGCTCCTGTCTGCAAACTTAGAGGCACAGGACAGACTCCGCCTGTATAGTTTTAAGTGGCTTTAAATGGGGACTTACACTGGAAATGGAGACAGGCACCTAACCAGGGAAGTACGACAATGTTGCTCCAATAAAATAATGGGAAAATCTTTCACTACCATAGTCACACGTATGTATGACCTTAGGGCTGCTGTGGAAGCAACAGTGCAACACTCCTGTTATGCCTTATTTTTTTATCAACAATGTTCTCCTTCACTTTGACGTCAGCTTTAAGATTGCTTGCTGTGATGTGCTGCACCTTTCATATTTTCTTTCCAGTCATAATATTGCTTCAGTCGTAACCTCAGCACTTTGAGGAATAATTGTCCCTGACAAGGGGGTGAATCACTGGCGGAGAGTTGATAAGCATTACATACAGATGACAGAAGTCAGGACATATCGGATTACTGCTGTGAATATAATAAAAGAGAGCCTAAACACTTTGGCAGCTCAAAGACAAGCCATTTCATAACTCTCTAGTGGGGCTATTATCTTCCATTTACTGCCACTGATAACCAGGTTGCAACTGTCTCCCTAGGATCTAGTTACAATTCACTTAACACTTAGAGGACCAGACGTACTGGAGGACACTCAGATGAGGATAATTTCTTAAAGATCATTTATTTTTAAAATTTATCTTCCTTGCTCCCCTCTTTATAGTGTGATAAGAACCTAAATCAGGAAGCTTTGAACTTCCTTTGGGAAAGGAGAGTTCATGGTCATCTTCCCTTTAATCTTTTACTCCTGAGTTTCTTTTGAAGCCAGTCATTCATATGCAGCTGGATAAGTGACAAGCAGGTTTCCACCTCTCTTACTCTTGTAATACATGCACCTAGACCTAAGAGCTTGTTCTAATACTGACTCCATTAGGTATACGTGTAGGCGTTATGTTTTTATTTTTGTAGCCAGGAAAGGGCACCTGAGCTTACAGATCAGGAGGTGTTGGTGTGTATCGGTAGCAAATAATTTGCATCAGTGCCAATTGCAATCCACATTGCCAGAATCTGGACACAGATGATATTTCTATGCACTGCACGAGATTTTGTTTCCAAACCTCAGTGCCTAAGATGAGCTTAACACTTCAGGCTCTTAGATATCAAAGTTCTCTCTTTTAGGCTAAAGACAAAAAGAATTATTTTGCTACGGCAGAAATCTGGCAAATAACCAGTGATTCTCCTTACTATCCAGCACACCACTGAGAAATATTTATCAAGATGAGATTAGGGATGAAACCCTCTCAGTTTGAAGTGAAACTCTATATTCTGAAATTTTTTTCTCCTGAAGCAATACCACGAGCAGCAAATGTGAGCTCTGCTCAGCTTTCAACATACGAGGTGTTTTTCGATGCAAGACAAAAGCAGCTTCACTTTTTCTCAGGCTGAAGATGTGTGTATACATCCGTAGACGGGAGCCTCACTTTGTAAGCTTGGCCACATAAACCCATACCTGGATTCTAGCCTGCCAGAACTCTCTCCATAGTCACTGGTGAAAAATATTTTTGCCAAAGATGGATCAGGAGGATGGGAGGGGTTTTGAGATCAAGTGCTTTTGGCAACTCAGAGGTTTCATATTTATAAATGTATTCCTAGACCCCATGTATAAGTGTTCTCCTTACATTCCTGTTGCTGGAAGCTCTTCAAAGAAGCCTCGCTACATGTGTTTGAATAGCCAGATTTGGTGAACTAGGAACTAAAACATCCTTCCTCTTCTACTACTTGCACCTTATCCCCCAGCACAAACTATGTGTCTTAGCTGGACAAAATTAGTTCCTTACTGTTTTTTATAAACCAACACAAATCTATTTGGAGAGAAGTTGAACTGGGCTTTCTTAAACTATAAATAATAAGTGATGCTTAATATTTCTTTTTCAGTAGGATTTGCATCCCTGCTCAATTTTTCTTCTGCTACAGAGAACCAATAAAGGACAAGAGCAATTAAGGAGGGAGGAAAAAGGTTCAGTCATTGATGAAACAGTAATTCCAAGTGCTTTCTCTTCAGGACTTCTGGATCTTACCACTAACTTTCTAGCAGCTAGGGAAAGCCAACTGAATACCTACCTGCTTTATCCGTCTGTAAAATAAGGGTGATCAATCTTACCTGCTCGACAATTTTGTCACATGGTGCAACCAAGTAATATCTGTAAATTGCTTTAAGATGTTGAGATCAAGGGACTGATGGGAAGTGCCAAGTGTTGTTGTTGTTATTGTATTAACAATGTTGGCTGTTTTCACTGTTCATATGGTAGCCTGGCTGGAATCGGGCAGGGAGCCCAAAAATACCAGCAACCAACAAGAAACTAAAATAAAATGTTTTACTTAATGAGCGCCTCTGTTTAATCAGAAGCCTGTGTAATTGTGTCACAGAGGGCTAAGGATCTAATGTTTTCCTAATACATTTGCTTTTAAAGGGACGATTAACCCTGCATATTTCAAGATGATAAGCTGCTGCTTGTTCAATTCCAGTTATTTTTTTCTGCATTCCCTGGTGTGTCCAGAGAGAACCTGAGAGTCAGAGGATTTTTCTTGATTGCACAATAACTATCTTGTATGTCTGATGCTGGAGTATCTTCTAAAGACACAGGTTATTAGTCCTGCGCTGGATGGGTTTGCAAGAGAATTCAAATGCTGAAGTTATTCTATTTTGGCTCCTCTAAGCCATGGCATACATTACAGAAAGCCCTCAGAATGTCTGCCTTAAACAGTCAATATTCTCAGAAGGCAGTTTGGCCAGGAAGGAGGAATAAAACTATACCTTACCTTGAATCAAAGAAACACTGTATTAAGTAATAAAGATTGTTTTCAAATTGCTTCTGAAAGGCATGTTTCTACATGCATTTTGCAGTATCTGTGTATATGTCTGTCCAGTTAGTACATTTTAAATGTTTTGAAAAGAACAAAGAGCAAAAAAGCTCTTTACCTCTTGAAGGCAGCTGTCTTAACAGCTACTGAAGATCACTCTATATTGAGATTCCAAGGAAGATATTTATGGTGTAAGATAGGGGGAGAGGGATTTTATGTCACATATATGAGATTCTCTGATCTACCCCTCTGTCAAGAGGTTAGATAAACTACATTATGGTCACACCTCATAGATGCTTGATCATTTCTGTTCTTGAAGCTCCTGAGCATAGAAGAGCCCATGGGGCCTCCAGGGAACTTATCCCAGCACTTTGCCGGTACGGACATTTTCTAATATCTAAGCAGGCTCTTCCATGACATGTTTTGGTTTGCCACGATGAGGATGGAAGACACATTATTGCCTTCCTCTTCCTCTAGCAGATAGCCTCATACGTGAACGTTATGTGTTTATAGCGAGATGACATTTACTAGGCGTTTGTTCAAATGTTTTTTGTGTTTCAGTGTGAGAATGGTCAGAACGAGATTTTTTTTTCATCTAGTAAGGTAGTCTTACATATTCCTTGATTGCTGTAAATTACTTTTAATGGGAAAAAAATGAGAAGCAAAAAGATTTACCTCTTTTTATATCAGCTATCGGCCACGTGGGAATTTGGTAGGAAGGAAAGAGTTAATATCATTATCAGGTCAGCAACTTTGAAAGGCTTTTCCACTTTGAAAACCATTTTCTTAATTATTTTAAGTTAACAGTTAAATGCATAGAAAAAAAATCACGTGTAATCTGAAACCCCAGACATGGGAACAGGACTGGATTGAGATAACATTAAAGATTTTATTGCTGTTACATTATAAATTATTTCTATTATGATGTCCCTATGGGTATTACATTCTGTCAGTTCGCTTTTGCTGTTACATCACTTAATGTTATTAACACACTTTAGGGTATAACATTACAGTTTTATTGTGGAAACCTTAAACACTTACATCCAAAGTACTGAATCAAGTTATTATCCTAGCTGACCAGATCTGGTCTATTATCATTTTATCACTCATAAAAACCTGTGATTCAATTTGATTTAACACTTGATGAAAAATCATGACTTATATATGCTTAAACCTAGTTGCAATATTAATACAAAGCAACACATGGATGACTTCATTTTATTAAAGTTGAGGTAGCCCTGGGAACTGCATTTATGATCTTTACACCACATGAGAAATTTTATCTGACCTGTTCCCATTTGTGATTCACTAGTAAACTGATAACATTTTCTTACCGGTATATTAAAGAATTGTGAACATTTTACCTTTCTTACTTCATTCATTATACACTCAGAAACCATACAATGATCACAGTGTGCTAACCAAGGAAAAGGGATCTCTCCCAGTCTTGGAGTCTTACCTTGCAGACTGGAAAAATGCTGCACTTTGAAAGGCGATATGTGCTCCACTGAGTTTAATATTAGAAAAATATTGGGCCCTTGTTTCTGTGTTTGGAATGTAAACACTTCTCAGTGCAAATCAACTCTTCTGTCTTCCGTATAGGCCAGCAAAGCTCTTTAACACTTGCACAACTTTTAGAGGCCCGAGAAGTTATACTAAAGTCATGGATTAGCATTGCACAGGCAATTGATTATTGGCTTTGGTTTGCTGGCTGAGTCAAAATAAGAACACTTTGCTTGGCACAGCCTGAAATATTTCACATCTTAGGTTATCTGTTGTTTCCTTTGAGGAGAAGGTGGAGAACTACACGTGAAATTTCAAGTGTCTTTTGAAAATGAAAAATCAGGATGTTTTAAATTTTGAAAATGTCAAAATAAAACATTACATCCTTTTCACTTCAGGGGGAGGAAGAATACAAGACTTTCCAAGGTGTGGAAAAGCAGTGCTGAATGACCTTAGCAAGGAGTCCCGCTCCGGCAGCCCATTTCCCACTGAAGTCGGAGGAAGGAGTTTGCTCAGCCCAACATCCAGCAGTTCACCAATGCAATGACATGCCCAGGCAGGAGGGTGGATATGTTGAACCAACCAGCCCCATTCTAGCATGTGCACAAAATCTCCCTAGCAACAAAGATGACAGCTTGGTAACAGCAGCTGCTGCTTAATGGAAAACATTAAAAAAAATAACTCATTCTAGATCTATGTTCCCTCTTTGCATTTTCATATTTATCACAAAAAAGTGTTCTAAGAAAAAAAAAATACACCATCCAGAACTTTAAAAAGATTTAAGGCATGAGAGTCAGACACACAGCTGTACACGTAAAGAGAAGAGCTGCAAAAACTAGGAAAAATGTGACCGTATAATTCTGACAAACAAATTTTCCTTTTTAGCCACAGCTATATTGTTTGTGACTTAACAAGTGGGGCAATGTACATGCTGTGGGAGTAGCATGCATGTGCAATTCTTTATTCTTGCATCAAACACAAGGGAAGGCCAAATGTGGGTTGTTAAATTCCAAGTCAGCATTTTTGGGTACTGTTGCTTGAAGTATATCCATCCCTGCTCACTATCCATTCCTAGCTGGGCTAACTGGAAAGGAATTAGTATCCCAGTGAAAGCAAATCACTGTCTTTGGTAAAGTCTTCCCCTTTTTATTTTTTAATAAAAGCAAACATCAAATTTTTTCTTCTTCTGTTGCAAGTGTTCTGAAAAAGTCCGATAAAGACATAAAGACAACCTGGCAGCTTCCCCAGGTAAAAAACAAATCAGAGTAATACTACATCACCATGTGAAATACACAAATTAGCTGGAGGTAGATTAACTAGTGTCATTCATCAGTCTGAAGTGATACAATTTATTACATGAAATGTAATTACATGGCCAGAGTTGTATAAGTAGTAAAGGTAAAATTACATCATGACTTGCATTAGCAGTATGAGATTATATCCTGATTAATGCACAATTAACTCATCATGTGTACAATGTGTGGGTTACACCACGTTTCATGCTCACGTAGCATTTATCACTTTCTCTTAACTTTCTGCTGTATCTCCACAAATTAGAAGGCTACATCCACTCAAATTCTGAGTCACCCCGCCAGATCAACGCAGAGCCACCTACAGTCAGTGCATGACTGAGACCCTTGGAGATGACCACCGGGAAATCCTGAACACATCCGTGAATCCTGTTCCTCTGTACAGGTTGGGAAGTTGTCCACAGCTCCAGGGAGACATCTCCAAGGTGAGAGCAACAACCTCAACTGCTTTCTGCTGGGGCACCAGTCACCAGAACTGGTTTCAGAATTGTATACCACAGCTCCTGCTCCCAAGAGAAAGCCCCCAACACACTAAATGACTGTGGGTGAGGAATTCCTTTGGTCCTTTTTTATTCTGATTTTGTAGAGGAAAAAAATTAAGCTACAGATATAATTGAGAAGGATTATTACTTTTAATTGCAATTATGGATAGAAGTGCCTCAGCTTCTCATGAACTCCCCTTTAGATTCAGAACTGTATTATTTGTCCATGTGCTGACATTCAGGTTTGCCTATCCATATGCTCCCTCCCCTTTTTTTTTTTTTTTTTCTCTGTTGAGTGTGTGTGTGACTACACATCTGGGTGTCTGCAAACACATATAAAATAACAAGGTAGTTAACACTGTTGAAGGGAAACAAAGGACCTCCATGTTTTAATCTCTGTTCTATCACAAACTCGGTGTTTGTCCTTGAGAAGCTCATTTTAATTTCTCATACCAGGTTTCTCAGTCCAGAGCAGGGGGGAGGGATAATATGTTGTTATGCTAGCCTACCTCACACGGTATGTGATATTCAATTAGCTGTTTGAAGCTGTAAATTGCTGACTGATGACAGAACATAACTTTTCAAAATAAATGGCATCAGATTTTTTTTTTTGGCACTTTTTAGTACTGAAATCTACCAGAAAGGGTTGGCTGACTTTGATCCTTCCTGTGCTTTATTTTCATGTTTGATGGTTCTCCCCAGTTCCAACACGGAATGACGGTCATTTTCCAGCACTTCCAATTTAGATGCAAAAGCTCATATAATAAGGAAAAAATCTAATCATTTTGTTGTCTCAAAATTTTTTTTTCCAGCTGCCAACATCGAGTATTTGCTGATTTGGATATAGGGCACACAGCATTTGGGAACAAGAAGATTTTGAGTCCCAATTTTGCACATCTTTAGTGTTCAAGAGATAAAGGGAACCATGTTATGTTTGAATTCAACTGTTAGAATATTTTTAAGTTCTTCAGAATTATTTCTGCTGAATAGATCTTAGCAGAGTAGAAATATCATTTAAAAATCTGCATGGCTACAAAATATCCTGTTAGCAAATTAATACT
Organism: Pterocles gutturalis; assembly: GCF_000699245.1. Lineage (NCBI taxonomy): Eukaryota > Metazoa > Chordata > Aves > Pterocliformes > Pteroclidae > Pterocles > Pterocles gutturalis. The sequence continues at coordinate 18,420 of NW_010119740.1, read as the reverse complement.
TGGTAAATTTGCTTGCATCAAAAAGTTCCAGGACAGATACTGCAGTTCATTTTTTGCATCTCTGACTTTTTTGATTCTGTGTTGATTAGCTAAGCTCATTTTAGATTATATTTCTCCTGTCTAGAGCAGATAATTGACTCTGTCCTGTACAAGGAGTCTATTTTTATCATTAGGAATTCACTTTATTATGCCCTAGTCTCCATTTTCAGTATATCCTGAGAGATACCGCTGGGAGATGATGCTACAGAAAGCTAGCCAAGACTTCATTTACACAAGTGAGAATGAAAGGTGACATCAGCATTTATTTGAGATTTAGGTCCTGATCTAACAAAACTCAAATAAATTTTAACTTTAGCATTAAGCCTGTATTTGAGTGCACATTAGGCCTTAGACTAGTGTAGGAGAGACCAGAATCTGGTCTTCTCCCTTTAAAATATAACCAAAAACTCTTGTATTATTAAAAACAAAATCATTCTCTCTCATTTTTCAGGAGAGGTTTGTGTGTCTCTTGAAGTACTTCAGTATGACAGAAGAGAGAGACTTTCAGTTGCACCAGCTGAAATAACTGACTTGTTCTTCACAATGATATATCAATGGTTACATTGGCCATGGGCAAAGGTAGGAGGAAAAGAGATCATTTCCTTTATTAGTAACCTCACTATTAAAAAGAATTGTGAAGTCTGAAAATATAAGTAGTGTAGATTTGGGGCATGTTGAGAACTCAGGCAAAATACTTTGGTTTGAAGTAGTTAATTGGCAAGTTTAAAGCATTTTAATGTTTGTTAAACGTGAATTAAAAAAAACGTAATTACTTCTAACACAGACATCCACTTCAAACCAAGAATTTAAAAAAAAAAAACTCCCTAAATTAAAAACTTCCTATCATGCCTTTCTCTAGTGTTTTGAGGGGAAAAAATAGAAAAAAGAAGTCCAATGGATTTCACATTGTCAAATTGGTATTCTTCCTAAAAAAAAAAAAAAAAAAAACAAACTTTTGTGCAGAACTTTGTCCAAGCACACAATTGATTTTTGCTAATGTTCAGAAGACATCACAGCTCACAGAAAACCAGCATAATCACTGGCTCACACCTGTGTTAATTTCCAATTTACCCTCCCAAGGGCTGGAGCCTTCCCAAAACAGACACAGTTAACTCCTCAACCACAAATACCTGGTTTGCCCTCTGAGCAGTTCCCTACCAAATAAATTAAGGGAAAGCACCAGCTCCACTCTCTGGGAGGGCTAGACATTTACTACTTTATTCTGCTTTTTGAAATTCCTGCTCAGCCCCAATTATGGACGTGTAGGCAGGAAGCCTGTGAGAGCTTAAGGGATCTGACACCCATGACTAAGGCAGTTAATACGCTTCGTCAGAAAGCTACTAACACGAGCCAGGTAGCAGCTCGCCTGTTAGCATTACGGAGCAGAAATTGAAGGGGTTTGGGGTGCATCTTTCAAGCTTCAGGAGCTGCTTTGCAATGTTTTTTGAGCACAGAGCATGCAAGGCAGACGCAAAAGATTATCCCCCTGCTCCAGTCCCCATCAGTCCCCAGCCCAGCCTGTAATTTGGCAAGATGAATGAAGTGTTTTCGGAGTGTCATCACTTCTGCCTCTGGCAGATTTGCTTCCCCAGTCTGGCTTTCGCCTTTTGGACCTGTCACTCAGCCCTTTGGCAGAGGGGAGGAGGGGGAGGGAGGAGGAAATCATCTCTTTGCTAATCACCTATCACAAGCAATGAAATCCCGTAGGCTCCGTGCCAGCTAGGTACATTTCAAAGGGAAATGGAGGGGGGCAAAGTGTCACTCAAGGCAGATATTTATGAAAGATGACAGTTTGCAAATATCTCAATCTTGGACAAGGCTGCTCCAGTGACACAGAGGAGTGTTGCAAAATTGGAAGAGTCAGCAGCCAACATTTATTTCATCAGGACCTGTCCAATCTTCAGTGATCGTTTGACAGTCTGGGGATTGCTGGCACAAGCCAGCCTCTTGCTATTGGTTGCTTTCATTTAGTTTGCATGGATCAGTCTAAAGAGTCGTAATAAATATGTAAAGAAGGATAAAAGGAGTGGCTTTGCAGAGCTGCACCCTCAATGGAAGAACCGGCACAAAGCCCCGCTACCCTTTTTAGCTATGCCAAATAGCAACAGTCCTAATTACATCTCTATTGATTGTCACTGCATGGGAACAATGAGATATAGCCCCTGTACTGCTTGTGGAGATCCCCCACGACTTCCAGGCTCTCCCATTGCCACCAGCAGCTCCCACGGCAGTGCTGGCTTCTCCGAGGAACGTTTCTGCAGCCCCCTGCCCCCCAGCTGCTGGTGTCCTCCAGGAGACACACCCTCCGGGGTCAGGGGGCTGCATTGAAAATGCTCTACTTCTGCAGGAGCACAGGGGAAAGTTTCAGAAACTTGTTTCCACAGCTGTGGTTGATGTGAGGTGTTCCCCCAGCCCCACGGTGCCTCTCCTGCCCTCCACACCCTGAGGTAACACCACCCTGGAGGGTGGGCCATGGCTGCCAGCTGCTGGCCCTCAGTGGCTCAGCCAATCAGAGGGCTCCATTGCCATCACATGACCAGTGCAGGTGTTTATTTCTCTCCCTCCCACAGGCTCCAGGTGCCATTTTGATCCATGATGGTTGACTTGGATGAAGGAAAGGGATTTGTTGCATGGTGTGTCTCAGGTATGAGACACAGTGTCTCATATGTACGGTGGCCAGGGAATACCGTCATCCCAGGGAGGAAGTCCCAAACCCCTGAGAAGCAGAGGATTAGAGCACTGAGTGGGCAGGAGGGGAAGAAACAGTGATAAAGGAGAGGAGCTGTGCTCACATGGAGGAGAAGGCAGGGGGGTAAGGGCCACTGGTGGGCTGCCCGCTGTCCTGCTGCAGGCTGTGAGAGCCCCTCAGATGGGGAAAGGCCCATCCTGCTGCTGAAGTGCTGTTGCCATCAGTCATCCAGCAGGTAAATGCTCCTATGGGCTGGTTCTAGCATTGGTCATCTGCCTTGATCTGTAGCTTAAAGCTTTGAGGACCTGTGTGTCTGATCATAGGGTGCATGTTTCAGCCTCTTAATTGCCCCTGTCATTTCATTCACCCCTGTTATAAGCTAATCCAGAAGACAGTAACACAAAACTGCTGTCTCCTACAGGAACAATAGCCCAACAGATTGAATTACTCTGCTGTGGGCTGAGAAGCAGCAGATTCTGAAATGCTGTGCTAGAAAGGTCTAAAGTAAATGCAGTTATTGACAGCAACAGAGGAAAAAATGCAGCTAGCTGGCACAGAAAACTGTAATTTCCAAGTGAAGACACTTTCTTTTTTTATCATTAACAGTGAATTGTAGGTAATAGATGGAATAACACTATCAATATTCACAATTTTTATGGTCAAATATAAGGAAATGCTAATTCAGCTACTTGCTATGTGTTTTCTTGCATCTCATGCACTAAGGGTGTGTGTGACTCATGGAGAGTAACGTGGGTGGAGGTGGATTATGTTAGCAGAATGCAAAACTGCTCTTCTGTTTTAGAGTTTTAGCAATTCAATTGAAATGGATCGTGAATTCAATTAAAGGCCTTGTTCTTCCTTTCTTTATGCCTTGCATATCTCAGAGTTTTGTGTAATTTAAACTAAACTGTGGCATAAAACAGCACCCTTATTTCAGTCATCAAAATGTAAGTGTTCTTGCTCTGAGATCTCTGGAGTTCAAACAAGATGCACATGGGTGATGAGTAGTAAGATGCTATAGAACTCCTGATGAGAGCAGCTGCCATTGCTTTTAGTATACTGTATTGCTTGTATATTTTAAGACAACAGATAACTCATGAATATTATTTGGATGTCAGCAGGACTGTATTATTCTCCAAATTAGTAGTGAAAGGAAAATAAATGTACCAACAAGGTTGGCCTATTCAGAGTCCAACAATGTGAAGCAGGATCATTCACCAGAGGTTCTTAGAAATGCAGCTTGCTTTTCGTAAACACTCGGTTCAGGGGTGTTTACAGGTGTGCTGAGGCCAGTATACTTGTGGTGTAGGCCATAAGGTTAATTTCATTCTAGCCAGAATGGTAAGAGATGCATTCTTCTGCATTGTCTGCTGTGCTAGCTTGTTCAAAACTGGCATGGGGAATCCTCCTCCGCAAGTTTCCCTCTTGGCCTCTCTGCTGGCAGCCCACAGAAAAGCTGATCAGCTGAGTGGGTGGGTTAACTGAGGGAGAGGTTAGCACCCTCCCTTCCCTCTATTACTAATATCTTTGCCAAAACAAATTATTACCCAAGGATTCCTGGGTAAATCTTCCATCACTGGGGAAAAAAAATGAAGTGCTATAAAAGGCTAGTTAATCACTGCATACCCTGCAAGGAGCAGAAGGCTATTCCAGAATAATTGGAGTTATCTTCATTATTCTTATTTTCAATTACATTTCAAAATCAAATAACAACTTGCCTTTTAGACAGTTTCATGATCTAAATCCCAGTTCCATAATTTTTACTTACTGCTTACTTAGACAAAAGTTCCACTTGACGGTAATGGCCTCCCAGCTTCCGGAAGAAACTTGCTGAAAAAAAAAGAAATTTAAGAACTTTTGGTCTTTGAAATAGCAGAATTCCAAGCTATCCACAGAAATGCACTTGCAGTTTTTGCGAGTCACCTGTCCTGTTGTTTAAATCTGTATCCGAATAACTGCTTTTCAGGTGCTGTCTTGACACACACAGCTGTGCATCTGTTCCTGCACAGGGCTAGATTGGTTATGTGTTGTAACTCCGGCCGTTGCAGTTACTGCAGAGTAAGCAGAAGGATTTTTAATAATTATTAAACAGATTATGAGAAAAAATAATGGCTGCGTCTAAACTATCTAAAGCAGTTGCTCAGCCTAGTTGTTTACTGGTGTTCATGGAGGTACTTGGCTGTGCTCTTGTTCAAGAGCTAGTGGACTGATGTTAGCATATGCTGAAGTGTGCAAGGAAAATGTCCTCAGAGGTTTTTGGTTCTGGGATGCAATGTAAGAATTGTGGTTATCCTTTGGATAAGAAGAGCAGGCCTCTGACAGTTATGGAGACATTTCTCTTACGAGGTTTCCTGTTACTTTTCTCAAGTATACCTATACATACAAGGCTGTACATACACGTCTGTCTGTGCCTATACCCCTATGTCAACACTCAACATCTTGGCAAGGTATATACCAACTAGGAGGAAGGTGCTTCTGTTTCTCATATCAACACAATTCCATCTCTCTTCAGAAACCGTCAAAGTGATACAGTTTATAGTGTTATGTGCCTGCACGTGTCTTCATACCACATACTCAGTCCCTTAGTCCTCTGAAATATCTCTTGCCTTCAAGGAAGGAAGGTTACTTAAAACAACAACAACAACAAAAAACCAAAACAAAACCCCACAACCAGAACTCTCAATGTTATTCAATGGAATTCATCCCACAGGACAGGAATTCCCATACAGGTCAGGAAAAAAAAATACCTTCTCCTTTTCTGAATATCACTTTTCATACGGTAAATCCCTTAGAGTCTTTATTGTGGAATGAATAATAGATTAATCATTCCTCTGTGTGCAATGCCGGGGCTCTCTAATGTCACTGATTATTCTATATTGAATAAATAGTGTTGCTAGGTTGATATGTTTAAGGCAAATGAGATGCTTATTGGTATCCAAGAAGCCAGTTAACAAGATCCATTTTCCTCCATTGACTTCTACTCATCTATTAATGAGGTTCAAAAATGTCCTTTCTGCGTGTATCAGATAAATGTGCTTTGTTATTCCCAAGAAGCACACAAATATTTGCTCCATTTATGTTTGTATTAATGTGTCACTGGAGCTAAATCTTGAGAAAGGGAGTAAATACCATATCCATTAAGCCACTTAAGAGGTGAGTTCTGCAAAACTGTGCTGCAGTTGTTGCCATGGCAAATATCCACATTTAGGGAATTGTGTGGCATCAAATCTAGTATAAAGGACCAGAGGAAGGAAACGGACTTCTCCCCAGACAACTGTCACCTGCGTATAAGTATTTGAAAAGTTTCAGTGGCACTGTAGTGAATGGTAATTTAAGAGTGCAGAGTGAGAAAATGCAGTACAGGCCAGCGAACACACAGGGGGGAAGAGAACAGTGAACTACAAGAAGACTAAACAGGGCTCAGTGACTGTTGGGCAGAAGTATCAACATTTCCTGGGCAGAGGTGTGCCCTGTTTTCCCCACTAAAGATATGCCAGGAAATTGTTTTGTATAGGTTTTGTTATGCTAGTCCTTTCCCTTTTTCCCAAAGTAATCTTTAGTAGATAAATGTGTTTTCTTTATGTTGACACATGAGTTTTGCTTTTTTCTCCTTGAATTCTCATGCAATGTCTGTGGGTGTTTGGAAAACTCTTAAGCTTAAGAACTGACAGAGATCTTGCAACTGTAATCTTTATGTAAGGAAGTAGATTTACCTTATCTTGAAATCACAGGTAGGAATAGGTAATCCTTTTCATAGTCTTAAGTGATTCTTTTTGTTTAACCTGCTTAAAACAGTTTTAACTGTAGTGATGAAAATTCCAGATCACTTGCAAGTAGATGTCTGGAGAATTGCATTTTTAAAATTTAAAAAATAAGGGAAAAAATCTGAAGGCACAGAATTTTTTTTTCTCAAGTGCCACATGGCACAATCCATTTTAGTTTGTAATTGGAAAACATCTCTAATCAATTTAAATCTTACTGTGTTTTTCTTTTGACAAGATAGATAAGTAACTAAGAAAAGTATTAAGATTGTTTCTGTGCTACGACATTTTACAACATTGTAAATAAAAGGAAAATACTGGAAGTGTCTTCTAAGTTAGTACCTCTAAATTTTGGGTTTTCTTGAACACTTGGTGTGGTTAGATTAACTGAATGAAGGAAAACCAATAAACGTGCTTTAATTAACCCAACAAGGTTTAATATAAAATCCTGACTGATTTTATGCCTGTTTAGGAATGTGGAGATCTTGGGGGTGAATGGAGAATGAATTACACATGGATGTTGGGACAATGGAGGAAAGATTAACATATAGGAAAGCCAAGAAGTTTACTCCTTTTCTTCACCTGTCTGGAGCAAATTTCCTGAAAACATCTGTAAATGCCGTACCATGGGAAAGCAGACGTGGGCCCACAGGGTGCAGGAAGCTCCGACCTTTGTCTGCAGCACTGGATACAATATCAGGGTGGCAGCAAAGTGAAGGGTATCTCTATGTGTATATATATATATTCAGATCCCTTTTTTCTTTTTCTGGTGAGGGGGAAAGGGGAAACTGGGGGCCAGGTTGAGGAACACCTGGGAACCATATGGAATTTACTGATTTTTAATTAAAATTTTGTAGCTCAGTTTCAAATATTGCAATAACTTAATACAGAGTAAAACTTTACTGGATTCAGTGCAATAAAGTCCCCTGAATATTCACACGTTGCCTACAAATGGCAATTGTCTTCTAATGCAAGCTGAAAGGCTTGCTGTTTCTCCATGGCCCTGATCCAAATCCACAAAGTCAGTAGGGGGGCCTCTGGCCTCCAGATCGGGTCTGCAGCCTGGTTGATATCTCCAGCCTTCTGGAGTGTTTTGAAAATGTATAGGACCAAAAAATATGATTCCTTCTCCAGATATTAGAATGTTAGCAAAGAGTAGAGGTCAGACTCCTCCAACTGATACTTTTGTTTACAGTTCATATTTAAGAAGGGGGTCTGTTTACATGTATAGCTTGGTCATACCCAGACTCTTATGTAGACCTATGTGGGGAAATTACAGATGGTGGAAATACCATGAGAAGAGCTTTACCATCAATATGCCCAAAAGTCTGGTAAAATGTCAGTACCCAGGGAGTTGTTCCCAGTCCTGGTTCAGGCTCCTGCCTGACAGTAATCAGGTTCGGATCACTGCTTTTTCTAAACTAAGGCTGACTGGTTTGAGTCAGGATCTCCAGCAACAGAATAAATACCCAAGCTAAGCTCCTCCTGGTTTTGCTTCCCTAAGTCTTTTATTTCTTGCAGTGCCGGAAAGGATCCTGTGCCATGCTCAATATCACTGATTAGACGCTACCTTTTCAATTACTACTGTAAAGATGGAGCAGGATTTGTTAGATATACTAAAATATGGTTTTAATCTTCATTCCCAACTGATACTTTTGTGGCATGAAAATTTTAGTAGCAGTAATTTTCACTCCTTTTCATCTAATGTTTTGTCATAAATACAGGAGAGAAAAAAACCAAGGAAGGCACATTCTCATCTCTTTTTTTTTTTTTCTATATCAGGCAACCGGAAGTAACCAGTTTCTTGTAATAAAAGTTGGGGTTTAGGAGATTATTTTAGCTCAGTTTCTCATCCAGCTTTGAAAACTCAGAACATGAACCACATTTGCATCTGTTTCTGTGTGATAGAGTATTTCTTGTTCCGCAGTCTGGGGTGTTCAAATCCTGGGAGGTTTCTGAGTTGAGATGTGTAAAAATCGAATCCTGACAAGAGGCTGGTTTGGTTACTTCTCAAAGTTGTTTTAAACTGGGGTACGAAATACAAACCTGTTTAAAAATTCCTCATCATCTGAAGTTTACAAGCCAGTCCTATGACCTGTTGACCCATTCAGCTTGCTACCTGCACAGTCTGCATTTTTCAAACAAACTGTAACTCTGTCAGGGACCAGACCTTAAATCTGAACCTTCTGTAACTTTTAGAGAATTTGAAATAATGTATTATGTGAGTCTGTTTCAAGTGACAATAGAGGATCTGTATCATAAACACAGTACTGCAGCCCTGGAAAATCACATTTTGTATTTTCTGATATGACTGACAGTCTTGTAGGTACTTATAAGCACTTAGTACCTAATGGAAACCAAGCCTATAGAATGCTCTGTCTCATTTCTCCCATCCTAAAAGGCATACATTTCACATAGTTATGAAAGGATATAAAAGGATAATTACACAAAAAAGGCAAATGTGATTGTGATGTTTGTTGTAGGGCACAGAGAGGGGAGACAAAACTCCTGGGTCTTTGATTTCTTTTTTTTATCTGTATGCAATTATGTAAGTCTACTTCAAAGAGAAGCAGGGTACGAAGCACTAGTTTGAGATTTTGTGATGGAGAACAGCAAATCAATAGCCTGAAGGACACTCACAGAAAGGTTATTCTTCAGATGAAGTGGTTACTACTTACTTTGTTATGAATTTCTTGTACACCTAGGGCAGGAAAGCAAAGGGAAGTTATATCCCTGATTTGATTCCTTAGAAGTGTGTAGAATAAATTATATCTAATAACTAGCTTAAAAAAAAATAATAAAAATGCAAGACTGCCACCCATGTCTTTGAAACACATGCTTTGAGAGTTTGTGTCTGTGAGACTACACTTCCGAGCAGTCCACTGGAGTCAGAAAGCACAGATGACTGTAAGGGGGAGGGCCAGGATGACTAATTGAAAACTGGGAGCACTTTGCAAACACTATTACATGAAATGTGAGAAGTGTAACGTGGCAGAAACAAGGCAACGCCTGGTGTAAGCAGTTAATTGTGTTGTATAGTGGCGTGTGAGGCCAGCACACTTTGTTAGAACCTGATCTACTGCCATTCCCAGCCTCCTTGTCCCCATGATGACTTGGGTTACAGAGATGACCATTTGGGTGAGTGTGTCCCCGGGGAGCCAGCTTGCATTAACCCGAACATTTCCTCTGTTTGATGTGCCTTTATCATACTGCAGCAGCTCAGTGGCTCCAGTGATTTTTTTACTAATGCACAGCAGTGATTTGTTAAAAGAGAATTTATTTAATTCAGGATGAATACGGGCTTTTACGTTAAAAGCCCCAGCTAGTCTTTACCTGTAAATGAGGGAGGCTTATTTGTCTGCTAATGTCAGTGTCAGCTGCAGGCCAGAAGTGCTGTTTTCTATAAATATCTTTTAGAGTTCACGTATTATTATTCAGGGAAAAAGGGAAACGGAGAAGAGTAAGTTTTGTCTTCACAAAGTTACTAAAACAATCTGGTAATGATTCTCCAGCATTGCCTTAGCGCTGCTGTTACTATTTCAGCAGTAGCTATAATCATATACAAAAACCAATATTGATGCAGTTAGCTACATCTGTATGCTTCTTTCTGCCAGGGTGCCAAAGGAGAATGATCTCTGAAGTTCAGGAAATGCCGCCTTTTATTCTAGTGTAGTCCCAAACTTTCCTCAGTTCTGTGTCTGTGTTCTTGCTTTGAAAATAGTTGGTATTGTTTGGAGATTGAAGTCATCCTGAAATTATGGATTGCAAAATCCCAGCTGCAAGAACCAATTTTAAAACTGCAGTTCTTGAAAAGAACGGCAACTCCCCGATTTTCTCCATTTCTCTTACCCCGCATATTACAAAGGGTCAGGGAAAATAATATCGCTGTTTACAAGGTAGGCATTAATAATTAAACTGATGCAGAATATTTTTATATTTGGGGAATATTTTCCAAAACAACCTTGCTTTATGTTTAGGAACTAGAAGCATAGTTGAATTTTTTTTATGTGGGGTGGGAGTTAGAGGAGTGTATGTGAATGTTTTACTGTGTGGATGCCATGGATAATTTGAGGCTGTTGTTGACTGTTTTATTTAAATTCAAAATATTCTTGCTGTGGCAGGTTATGTGGCTTCCAAGCCCTTTGGGACCCCTAAGAATAACTTGATTCAGCCCCAGACATTGAAATCTTTAGTCCAGAATGGGAAATGAACTTTTTTTGCAGATTTGCACAAGTATGCTACCGCCATGGATTTGCACTTAAGACAGTTTAACTACACTATGCTTTTTCTGTTGCTTTACTAGATTGTGTCTGTAGTCAGACAGTTGACTGACGGTGTAAGTGTGGCAAAAAACCCAGGTCAAGGTACAACAGTCCTGTTCCAGGAGAAATACAAATAATTTAATAACTGCATACTGATATGTTTATTGTTCTATACTAATGTGCCAATGCTCCTGGTCTTATAATTCAGACAGAACAACAGTATTGCCTCAGTTATTAATTTTATTGTGGACTTCTGTGCTTTACAAACATGGAAAGGTCACAGCTTGCATCCTATCCCTAACCTTGCTCGACAACTTCACTTCCTTCAAGATCATTGGACAAAAGGTTGCTATAGCCTTTGAAAGGGCATAAGTCAAAAGCCCCTGACATCAAACCATCTTTCTGTGTTTATATTGGAAACCATCTCCCTCCCGAGAGTAGTCCAGTTGACTCTAGATGCTTTGTGGAATTTGGGAGAGTGAAGAAGGCAACTCTGTCTTTTGCTTCTTCTCACTTCCAGTATGCTTAGGACTCTTAAGGGCAGAAACATTGAACCCTGGAAAGCTTCTGCTCTCCATTCTCTCTTCTTAACTTCTGTCCCTTCACAAATAAGCCCTATATGGGCCACTTGGATGCAGCTGTAGGATGTGTGATCTAAACACAGATAGTTCATGTGTGTTGCCTGGATAATGATGGTAAAGGGTTGAAACCTACTTAATGTGCAGGCACATGCTTAGCTACTACTTCCATAGAGGAAGTGCTTCAACTCAAAATACCTGGGAGGGGCTTGAGGAGGAGGTAGTAGTTTTTCATTAATTCTTCTGTTCAGTTTTCCCAACTGCAAAAAAACCCAAAAAAACCTTGTAGGGTGAAATAATGAAGATGGAGTGCTTTTTTTTTGACAGGTGTAAAATGCAGTGTATATTACTTTCTGTATTATTTTGCACATGGTACTGGTTTGCACAGACTTCAGTAACTTCTGCCTATATATTGGCTTCTTTGAGCAGAGCACAAACTTCTCAGCCTGCAAAGAACTGAGGCCTTGTCCAACAAAAAGGTGCAGAAGTAAAACACTGATAGCAATTCACTGCAAAATACATATGGAAAAAAAAATGTTCACTGAAGTATAAAACCAGCAGGTTCTTCCTCTACTTCTTGCTGCAGATCAAACTTACAGTTAGGAGCAATATGACACTTCCTGCCATGTGGATGGCTTGACTGGGCATTGTTGTAAATTATACATAATACAACAATGAGTACTAAAACTAGCCCCAATAAGGCTGCCGACAAAGAATTAAGGATATGCTCTCCCTATGTGGTTTTTCAAAAATGAATTATGCTATTAAGTGCCAAGAAGAAAATTAGCTATGAGCTTTTAAATTTAAAATGATCCCCTTTTTAATTGTAAAACAGTGGCACTTAACTGCTATTGATCCAACAGAGGCACATTAGGGAACAGGGTCACCATAACTGTTAATATTCACTGCTTAGTGAAAGAGCATCAAAGGACATTTTAATGTCACAGACTTTCTTGGGGAGTTTTTAAAGAAAGCTTAAATCGGCCAACCTATGAATGAAAAGGACATGAGGTAGACAAATGTAGAAACAAATGTGATAGCAATTTTCTCCTAATCAAATTGTAACTCAGAATTGATTTTTAGGCAAAAGTTTATGTCATATAGATTTCCAAGGCATACCGACATTTAAAAATCTAGAGTTCATACTTTTTGTAGACTAGGACTTTATAAAAGATGGTCGTCAGGGAGAGAAGGTTTATTTACTGTTGGTGCACTAGCTGGCAGCAAGTTCTCTGCAGCTGCTGTCTGGACCATTCTTATCCCATGACTTGGAAGATACAGCTTGAACAAGATGATGTCCCCTGTTTAGGGCTTACAAGTTTTTTAGCTGATTCTGTGGTGGAACAGCTTACTGTGAAAATCTGTCTCAAGGTGACCACACAAAAAGTGAAGCTTCATGTCACTATGCCTGACTAGCAGTGCCCATGACTTTGGCATGCTGTGCAGCATTATTAACTATAGTACTGGCACCATAATCTGTTTCCAGATGCTAATGGAACATTTTCAATAGTCATAATTTTTGCAAGTAGAAAGTTTGAAGTTGCAAAATTTTCATAGTTTTCCCAGTGGGATTATGCCCTTGAACTTTTGTTAGGCTGTGAATTTAATTGGTACTAGCAGTGCTAACACAAGTATCTTTGCTATGTATCTGGTTATATCCTAGCCAGAATTTAGGTAATAGTCCAGAAATAAATGTTTTTGGTAATCTTCTATTCCAAATATTCCAAGGAAGCACTTTGAGAAATTCCCCATGGTCAGTTATTCATGATAGCTTCTTTAATTCTGTGTTTAAGTTATAGATCTTCTTAGTTTCTTCATCCAGTTTTCATGATAAAAGATTAAGAATGCAGGGGAATCTTTGAAAATGCAAATAGTATTTAATTTATCTTTTGAAGAAGGTGTACTGAGAATGTTATCCATTCTGAATGGGGAAGGTGATAACTGTGCTCTTTCTGATGCAGTTACCATGCAGTGTCTTTGGCTAACTCCTCAGACCAGTGGGTGGTAACACCATATGTGTTTGTACAGCCCCTTGCACAACATAATGGCCTACCTAATATAAGGTTAAATATATATCAACAACACTGAAAAAAATCATAAAAAGAAGCAATAATTTGCCCTTATTTAAAAGTGCTTCAAGTATTAATCTGAACTGGAGACTGTTTCCTAAATGTAACAATTAACCCAGAGCTGGAAAAGATTTGATGTGATTAGGGTTCCTTCAATTTAAAGTAAAATAAAACAAGGGTAATTGCTATGCATGAGAAACAGCTTCCTGCCATTCAGGGGCAGCTGGGAGAAGTCTTTTATCTGCAAAGACCTTATACGAGAAGTTTGAATGGGGGATGCTTTTATCCTACAGGATGGAATTTGATAACTAGGCTCCGTACCTCTTTCACTTGTGGGTTATTAGGTCTCTTTCACTCTTGGGATCAGTATAGCATACGGTTTGTGTAGGAACAGATAGTTCTTGTCTCTGTTGTGAAGGCAGTGTGGTTGTAGGAGCCCTCCTGGGACTCTTCTAATGATCAGTACAGAAAACTCAAGTCTATCCTGGAGCGGGAAAGTGCATCGTTTAATGAAAACGTTGTCCGTTATTAATAGAGTGATGGTAGAACTGAGGAAGAAGCAGGCCTGGGGGGCCTTTGGGTCTGCAGCTAAGTGTTTCTACTCTGCTTCTCTCTTTTTTTTCTCCCCAACCCCTGGAAAAGAGCAGTTACAGTAACCTGAAGGAAGAGATACAATCAAGAGACAGCCTAGAGCAAGAAAAGGTCTCTGTTGTTTTTCAGTGAGGTCATTTGTAGTTCACAAAGCAAGGTCAGACGGATGAGACTGCTGCAGGCTCTACATGCAGTCACTATCACTAAAAGTTAAATTTTCTTTTTTTTTTTTTTTTACATGTCTTGCTGTGTTTTGTTGGGGGCTGCATGGGTCTGTTACTACAGAGCATCTTATCAACCATATTCTCTATAACAACCAAATGTGTTTGCCTGACTTCCAGAGACTTGTTTTGTTAATCATACACTGAAATCAAGTAGTTATTGCACACGCATGGGACGTCAACCTGTAAACTAACAGACTGACATTACAGTTGCTCATTCAGTGATCTTGCTGGGTGATAGCTGACATTAAGTGTTAGTCTCCTTTTTCCTGCTTTTGTCCATTTTTAATTTTCTCTGTTAATATCCAGTAGGAAAGTTGGGGGGTTTCTATAAATCCATAGGCAGGAGAGAAATTGCTTGCACAGCTGATTATACAAGAAATATTTAAATTACTCAGAAGGCATATCTGTCCCTGCATATGGGGCCTTGTAGAGTATATCCATTTTTCTGAAATCAGGATGGGGTTAGGAGCAAACAAGTTTTTGTTTGCTGAGATATAGGAAAGAAATATCAGTATGTGTGTATATACATACCCATTTTATATACAGGTAGTTAGTACATGTGTATATATTATTTTTCATAAGAAAAACATCTCTGCATTTTGATAAAGGCATTTCCCAAACACAGTTTTAGTCCTGTGCCAGCCCTCTGCCTGTGATAGATGTAAAAACAATAGGTGACAAACTGAATCACTGCTGGCTGAACTTCTAGATGATTAATAGGTTTTGAAATTCTCTTCTGGGAAAGGTCAAACCTGTAAGGTGCTGGTGACCGAGGCAGAACCCAAAAAAACTTACACACGCACTTAATTCTAATTAGATGCTAATATCTCTTTAAAAATCAGCACCCTGCAAGGCTAAGCCCACAGAAATTTTCAAAAAATGCATTTACTTTTTTGGTTTTTTCACATGCTTTCTTTGCAAAGGAGAGAGATGTAGAACATGTATGTATGTGCTTAAAATTAAGTGTGTTTAAATATTTTGATGGACTAGGCCAAAGTGTTCAGCAGACTTAAGCTTTGTAAGGCTGGACCCTGTGGTTTTTTTCTCCTTTAAAAGGAACTCCTCAAGGAATTAGGTACCACTCTGTATAAGTAAGGATGTTAGAAACTGGCCCATAATGTTGATAAATCACTTTTAACAGCTGTTTACCATTAAACTGTATCTAACACACTGCAAATACTGGAAATACACTGGGCCACAAAATATGTGAGAGTGATATTCATGTAATGCCAGATTGTGCACACATGTTAGTGAGCACTTACCCACTGGGAAGTCTCCCTGAACTTACTCAGATGAGTAAGGGCTTGCAAGACAGAAGGGTTGCACAATTAAGCCCTCAATAATTTGATTTATAAGCAAACCACCCTGAGAATGCTCCAAGGGGGTCTCCAACAATATCATATATTTTCTTCCTTGAGTTATAATTAAAAACATTCTCTTAGAACTCTTTTTAAAAATTAAAAAAAAAGACTCATGGAAGCCCAACACAAAAAGTGATGAAGTTTAAGGGTCAGGGGAAGGCAGAGTGTGAAATAAAGGAAACACAATTTGGGGTAAAACTGCTTGGCAGGAAAGATGAATGGTGTCATTCACAGTCCTGTTGTCTCTCTCTTGGGTGGGGTTGTAACTTTATGGATGGAGTGATTTGAGCTGCTGGGACTGCAGACATTCTAGAGGGAATCATATGTCCTCAGCAGTCAGAGTCAGGAATGTGTATGATCTGCTCAAGACTAAAGAATTGCCATGCAAGTTTTGGAGAGCTGGAATAGCACCCTGCTGAGCAGGAGTCACTCTAGTGAATTAACTTGTGTTCTCAGAAGCTGTAGAGCTTCCTTTCAAAAGAAAGATTTCTGAAATTGTGAGCTCTCTGGAGCTGGCCTCATCCTCTTGCTCAGTGTTTTGACTAATACTTAAAATGCAACGATGTCTTGGTGTGAAATGCAGATAAATACCATTTTTTAGCCAGGAATTACTTGAACATGCACTCACAACTGTTTTAATAGAATACTGAAGGATAATTCTATTCATAAAATATCTTAAAAAAAAATAACTTAGAGCCTCTTTAGTTTTATATACTCATTCCAAATACAGCTTAATCTGTCAATTCCGTAGAATTAACCCTGTGCACTTTTAACAGAGGTAGGTAACAGATATGGCAGATGACTTAAAATATCTGAGTGAAGAAGTGCTCACTTTCTATGGGCAGACTGGTAACACGTACACCCCTTCATGCATGCACACACACAAGATGTAGATGAATAATTAATTCATAATCTGGTGTGGTCAGGCAGGAAGCTGCAGGCACAGGTGGAACATACCCTCAGGGTAGGTCTCATGAAGAACTGCAGATGTTTGCAATTGAATTATTTTTTGCATAAATGTCTGAAAGCAAATCTGTATGAAAACGGAATGTTTCAGGCTATTGTCTGCTACAGCTCCGTGCAGAAATCTTAGGTTGTGTAACAGCTACTCATATAAAGAAATAAGGCAAGCAGGCTTTCAAAATCTCTTTTGGGGGGGGGGGGGGGGTGTGCATTTATGTGAGAGAATGGCTAGGGTTTGACGTAGAATAATATAACACATGGCCCACAATTGACTGCAGAGTTGTAATCCAGGTGTTGTGCTAACTGTTTTAATTGTGCAGTGTGGTACATATGCCTGGGGCTCAAATTGGGAAGGGAATTGGAAGGAAAACAGTGATCCTCTTGTTGAAAAATGTAATTAGTTTCATAAATATAGTAGTGGACAAAGGATGCGGGGCTGGAGGAAGAGGTCCCTTTCTAAAATGTTAACCAACGCAGCCTTGCAGGTGCTCACATATGCTATTTGTTGTCACTGCTAAAAGACAACCATTCGAATCCATACTTCCCAAAATTCCCTCCTTTAAAAGGAGAAACACACATTTCCTTTCTCATGTTCTTGGCCAGCAAAAAATACTGACTTTTTTCGAAAGGAATACACAGATAAGTAATATATGAGTTTACAAGTGGAGTGTCCAGCTCCCATGGAAAAAGCAAAAGGCATTAATTCCTTTTTCTGAACCAACATGTGACCCTTCTCAATGACAGAAATTTAAGAGGCAAAATAAATGTAAATGTGTCAAGTTTCTTCCTCTCCAAATTCAGGATTGTTCCATACCTAGAACCCTATTTCCCACCAATGTTTGGGATATTAAGTCAGATTTTAAATGTCTCCAAGAACTGATCTTGGTTTTCGGAGTCTGTCTGATAGGCTAAAAGATCCCCCTACCAGGGATGTTCTCCCACTGCTTAAAGGATTCATGCCCTGAATTTTGTCAGGCTTCTTTCCAAAGTACTCTTTGTACCTTATTCACTACTTAGCCAAACCAGCCACAGTGAATTTCTCTTTGGGTAGTTTGCACAGCATCACCTTATCTCCTACTGGTCTCACCGTGTTATTTCACCTATTTGCATTTTCCACAGGTGTCAGGATTATAGCAATCAAATTCTGTTTTGCTCTGTTCCAGCATCCACGTCTGTTCGTTTAATCTAAATTCCTTTGTCTAAAGGGGAAGAACCTTTCAGTAATACTTCCTCACGAAAGATTACAGACTCTGGTTGATACTAACATGTAGTTAATGTGTTTCAATGTTGTCAACTTGTTTGAACTGCAAAACATCCTCCAAAAAAAGTTAAATAAATATTAGTTACAACAGTTGAAACTTTCAACTGTTCCATTCAAAATGCATTGTTAGTTTACCTCAGGGTTTTTGTTCTGCTTTTTCTTGTGCTGATTCACCAGATAACAGAAATCTCATTTACTCCAAGTGCTTAGCCAGGACAGCTAAACATGTTAAACTATGAGGCCTGATAATCAGTGAGTCATTTCCTCACTTAGTTTCGGATGTATCCCAGGGACCTGCTCTATCAGGACATTTGATAGGGACTTAGTGAAGTGGCCACCAGACTAAGTGTTTCAGCAGTGGATCAGCTAGTGCCCAGTGATCCTAATCTATCAAACTGAGTTACCAACACATAAAATAAAAAGTACATCTGGAAAAGCTTGTAGTAGTCCTGAAAAAATTAAAGAAAATGTTCCATATGGTAGTTGGAAAACATTCATAATTTTATACTGCTGAAACATAATTATTGCAGAATATTTGTAATGCCCAATTACAGAAATAAAACTGCACAGAATAAAGGAAATACTTGGAGAGCAGATAGCCAGCAGCATTTGGAAGAAAAAT
>NW_010119739.1:0-14838 GCF_000699245.1 Pterocles gutturalis | reverse complement strand
TCCTGTGGGTGCTGTGGGCTGTGCCCTGCAGGGCTCGAGTGAGTGCATGGCCCGCTGCGGGAGGTGCTTGCTGAGGGCTTCGCTTAAAGCCTGGCACGTATACATGCATACATCCGTGTGCATGCACACAAAACACAGGCATACATGTGTGTGCGTATGTATACGTATGTATTCACTCATATACAAAATCGTAAATCACAATTAAATGTTTTGAGGCCTGCCTTTGAGGGGCAGTGGAAGCCCTGTCGGTACCATTTGCCTCTTTGGCAAAGCTTTTCAACCTCTGCTCTGTTGAAGGTCCCTTCGTTTTTCCATAGACTGTAGATTTTGAATTATATTAGTAGGTGAAATCCATCTTTAAAAGGATTACTTTTTCTGTGCTCAATTTCCACTGTGTTAGAAGAAGGTTCTTTGTTGTTCAAACTTACCTTGTAATTACAAGGGGTAGATTATAAAATGGTCACTTGCTGGGAAACGTACTGATCATCAGACGCATACGCTGCTGCCCTGGTATCAGTGGGGCTCCATCAGTAAGTGACTTCCATAAGCAGGACCTTTGTCACTAGAAAAGCTAGCTGAGAAACAGTAGCTGTGTTCAGTACTAGCTGTGGTCCTGACGTGTGTTTCTGGCAGCATAAGTGGTTGAGTGGTCTGCTGGGATCCTGTCCCATGGCTGTACTAACACATTGACTAGCAGCATGAGTGTCAGGCTTGGCACAGCGGAAGGAGTGGGACACCATGAACTAGACAAATTAGGCAGCTGTGAAATTATATTTTTACATATGTTGGCTTGTGTTTGATTTATTGGTGTGTATTACAAAGTCCTCAATGTACAGTTAATCCTTTATTTCTGGTGTTAAAAGATCTGGGAGATCTTAAATTGTTAAGCCCTATGGCTTTTATTTTCACACGGACTGATGCAGTTCAGGAAATGCCCTGCTATGATGGTTCCATGTGGACTTGTGAAGCTTGCCCTTGTCTGGGCTGTGCATCGGCTAGCAAGGTGCTGGGGCCCCACAGGTATGGTACAGACACAGCCAAGCTGACTCTGCAGAAGTAGAGTGAAGACTTTACTAGTGCTGGGAAAGTGTGTCTGGCATACTGAGAGAGGGTATAGTCATACCCTTAGACCTTGTTCTGAGTTAATACTCGCTCTGCATTGGAGTCGGTCCCCCAGTAGAGGTCTTGATTGATCCACAAGTCCAGGTAATCTGCCTGTGTTTTATACAGAGCTTCCTGTGGGTTGATTTTTTTTTTCTTTTCTTTTCCTCCTTCTTCTCCCCTGTTCCTCCATGCCTTTAAGCTGGCAAGTTTTGCTGATTGAACCCCATTTTACAAGTTAGGCTGCTGGTCCATGGCTGTCCACCTGGATCAAATTGCTGGCTGCCGCTGTCCTGCCTCTCGTCTTTACCCACCCTTCCTGGTACACTGTGCTTTCCTATCCCATTTAATGCACTGTTGTCAATGCTTGTTGGGTGTTTGTATGCTGAACTGTCAGAAAAATTACCTGTAAGGTAGCTAGTGAAAACATCTCAGTGAATAGTCTGATATGTACGTGGGAGGCACCGGGGACTATGTAAACCAGTGGTTAGACAGACTGCAGCTCAGTAGCAGCAGAAGTCATAAATTGAAATTTTGTGAAAATATGTAAACACCTCCAACTTAAATCAGTTAACTGGACACCACCTACACTTTTTTGTGAATTTGGGACTAATGGTTTGCGTGTGTTTAAACTGGAGGTCTCCTGGAGCATGGAGTTCTTCAGTTCTGGGCTGTTCCCTCATCTGAGGGAAAATCTTCCTTCTCTTGTCTAGTGCACTGCTACACAGGAGATCTCTTCAATTGGTGAACTGTGGACCACACCCAGGTATGGGCTTGAAAAGGGTAGCAAAATTATTATAAACATAGTGATTTTTTTTGTGTCTGTATTAGCAACAGATTTGGCAAAATAAGAATAGAGAGTAAGTAGTTCTGAGTAACTAGTGCTGAGCCCCCTACATCTCCAAAGTAGTTAGGGTTTTTTTTCAGATTGTGTAACCTGAACTGAATATGTTTGGTTGGGGACTGCCTGAAGGACAAGTCGTTGTTTCAAACCCTTATGTTCTCCCCAGATGTTGGAACACATTTGACAAGTACCTGGAATGAAGCTTTGGGTTGAGGTGATAGGAAAAGGTTCCGCTTGAATATGAGGAAAAACTTCTTTACAGTGAAGGTGACAGAGCACTGGAACAGGCTGCCCAGAGAGGTTGTGGAGTCTCCTTCTCTGGAGACATTCAAAGCCCGCCTGGATGCGTTCCTGTGTGATCTGATCTAGGTGTCCTGCTCTGGCAGGGGGATTGGACTGGATGATCTTTCGAGGTCCCTTCCAATCTCTAACATTCTGTGATTCTGTGAAAATAACTTGGTTTTTGTTTACCAAAACTTCTGCAAATTGACCCAGTGTGTGATAAGCTGGACCAGTCACAGGACTGGCTTTAAATCTACTCCTACTGAAACTTGAATATGTGCACAGCTTTTATAAACAGTTGGGATGTTATAGGTGGAGAGTTTATTGATACAATTACAGATCTGCTACTGAGGAAGGCTGATCAGTCTTTCCTTACCCTCGTTCTCTCAAAGTGATTCTGTTGAAAAACAAAGACAGAAAAATGTGCTTAAGCAGTCTGGGGTTTTGATTAAACCTAAACTAGGCAACATCCATGTGTCCTGGTGGTTATGCTGGAAGAAAGGCAAACTTGAGTGAGGGTACTGTGGCAAGCAGGTGGAGATAATGTTTTACGCTGGAAAAGCATATCTGATTATGTTCTTGCTTGCACAGCAACCTGCTCTGTTCTTTTCAGATGTGACTTACGAAAGTATGCTTCAATTATTTTATTATCAGAATTGTAAATGGACTAAAAAGTGTATACTCAATTTTGGATAAGAAATTTATGGAGATGGCAGTTCGCTCCTGAACGCGACTGTTTTTCAAAAGGTTCTGGTATACCAAGTTTGTTACATCTGTCAGGGGAAAACAGAGAGAATGTAAAGGAGGAATAAACGAGTTTATTGGACAGTAGTAGGTGGGTGAGACAGTGTTGTGAAGGGCTCCTTGATGAGAGGCCCAGGAGCAGCACTGCAACAGTAACCACTACTTACTTAGCCTATCTTAGCCTTCCAGTTTGTATTGTAGCTAGATGCCATCTGGGAATGCCCTTTCTTCATGTCTTATTCTAGCTTATCTGTATATCTAAACAAATATATTCGGTGTGAGAAAGGGAGCTTGGTATAATAGATGTGAACTTAAGTCTTTCTCTCCTTGAACTCCCTGTCTCTGGTAGAGAGAGAATTGTCTCTGTTAGTTCCAGCTTTGAAGTTTGTTCTTTTTCAAAACTTGCCTTTGCTCCTGTTTGTAGTTTTGCTAATTGATATCTTTAAAGCAAACTTTGAAGTTGACATGTCCTCCAAGACAATTTGGTTGATTTTTATTGGATTAGTTTTTATTCTCTTGTCTTGCCCTTGCCTTGGTTTCTTCTGGGATTAGGGAGGAGGAAGGAGGAATTGTGTTTTAAGTGAATGTAGTCTGTGAATGTTTCTTTAAAACAATACAAGAAGCTCTCCAGATAATTTCTATTGCATTCCACAGAGAAACACTTTTAAGGCAACATTTAAAAAGCGATGATTACAGGAAGTTACATGCTTGTCTCAGTGTCTTGACAAATAGTAATGTACTCCATGGAAGCATGTTGCTCCTACAGACATAAGAGGATTAGCACTGCAAGAAATAAGTCTTAATTAAAATGAGTAATAATAAGAAAAAAAATTTTAAGGAAAGGATTTTTTTGTTAAATTTGTCATCTGCTTTACTTGTGTTGAGCCTTTTATTTTTTTTTTTCCAGTATATGCCTGAGAATACAGAAGGTGCGGTTAGAAGAAACGTAACTTGCCCTTGAGAGCTGGCACTGTTTCTATCCCATTCTTTTTGACGACACACTGTATTTAGTATAGGGTTTTTAATTGACCAGGATATAGAATAGCGTATTAGGGATGAATTTAAAAAGCCACAAGTTATGCTAGCTATCCCAGATGAGACTTTGGTCATTTTAGGGCACTTTATATAGGCCACAGCTTATTAAAAAAAAGCTATTTTAGGTGCTGTTACATTTTAAGTTCTATGGGGTTTTTTGTCTTTAAACCATGCTGCCCTAGTTACTGAGTTGGATAGCTTGAATATGGTAGGAGAAGAATTACTGTGATTTTGAAAGTGCTTAGAAAATATCCTTGGTACTTTCAGTAGTATGAAACTTTATGGGAAATCTGAAGTGTTGAGACAGGATGGGCATGCTAGCAAGTATTTTAATGCGAAATGAGAAATCTTCTGCCTCCAGTGATGTAAATTTTCCACCGGAAAGCCGTGAGATTTGATCCTGAAACGTCTTTTTCATTTTTTCAATACTGTGTATTCCCCAATCTGTACGTTGTTTAAGGACACAAGGAAGAAGTTCCATAATTGGGGAATTAAAAATAATTTCAGGATTCTGAAAAGCATCATTTTATGAATCTTATTGGAAACAGTTAATAGGCAGAATAAAGGTGAAATAATTGAAGAGTGACTTAGCATGTGAATTGCCATTCAGTATGTATTATAGGTAGAATGTAGACTTCTAGGCAGAAAGTCAAAGACTTTTGAGTGTGTACGTAGCTGAGGGGAGATTGGAGAGAGCTATGTGTTATTTCAATATCTACAAGAGAGACAGCTGTGCCCTCGGATACCAACACATAGTTTCCTTCCATCAGAAGTTAAAAATGTCCCCTTCCCCCCCTACAGTGGGTGTTGCAGTGGTCCTCAGCCAGGGTTACAGTTCTAATCTGTTTCCTTTGAATTGTAGTCTCTAAACATGCACAGACAATCAAATCTATACTAATGGAAGGAAAAAGGAAAAGCTGCTGAGTGCATTCCTTACTAGAACATGCTTAGAATGAAAAGCATAGCTGAACACATCTGAAACGTGTTTGAGTTTGAGAATAAAGTGGGAGAAATATCGATATCCCAGCGCTTGTTCCTGTCTGGCTTCCTGGAGAGGTAC
This sequence comes from Pterocles gutturalis, assembly GCF_000699245.1. NCBI lineage: Eukaryota > Metazoa > Chordata > Aves > Pterocliformes > Pteroclidae > Pterocles > Pterocles gutturalis. Next base: position 9,772 of record NW_010119739.1, on the reverse strand, counting down.
CTTCAAATTTTAACAAAGCTTTATTTTTATAGCACACAAATGCTTTAGACAACTCTTTGAGTAATATGACTGCCTCATTCCTTAAATATGGCCAAGTTGAAAGTTGCCCTATCAATTTCGGCTTGAGCATTACATTGGACAGCCAAGTAAAACTTTGCTCCCTAATCTGATTTTCATCCCTGTTCTGGGATTCAGGATCAACCTTAAATGCTTCAGCCTGTATCATGTGTTAAAACTTTGTACAAGCTGTCTTTTTTCCTTGTCCTAACTATAATGTGATGAACTGCAGTAGGTCTTTGATACGGACTCGTCGGTACCGTTGTAATACAGATTAGTGCTGCTCAACTGCCTGCTAGTTTGCATATCCATGCAGAGAGAGATAGTGTGGTTTTTAGTCTTAGAAGCTTGTGATGATTTCGGGAAAAGAGCTATGTGCAGAAAACTTCATACATTGAGAGGTCTGAGTGGAAGATCTGAGTTAATCAGATCCTCCGAAGTCAGGGAGTTGCTATGCTGGCCCTGAAGCTACTCCTTTCACCTCAACACCTTTGCAAATTGCGATACTCTTTTAGAAACAATTAAAGATTAAGACTTACATGCTGCTGTCTATAGTTGGTATAGGAGACTGCATAAAGCAATTCAATGCATCTGTTGGAAGAATGTGAGTGAAGAAGAAGCAAAAGGCTCAGAGTTTTTTATGGTCTAGAAGAATGAGCCCGATCTGTCTCTGGTTCCAGATTCTCCTTTGCCTTTCTGTCAGGAGTTAAGATTTTTCTTGCAGAGTGACTGCTTAGATGGATACGGCCTCCTTAGGACAGCCCCTTCTCTCAAACACCTGGCACCAGTTCAGCCCCAGTTCAGCCCCAGTTCCTGACTGCATGGCCATCCCTTCTTCTGCATGTCTTCTCTACTGGGTGATAATTGGTCAGTTCTGCTGTAACTGTAGAGAGCTAATTCCTAGAGATGCTGCTGCTATGAAGCAGTTTCAGAGCATCTCTAATTTCTGAATATGGCTTAACAGAGCCTTTTTTTTTTTTTTTTTTCCTTCTGAGGAGGGTGGAAAAGAATCAAGAACTTTGTAGCTTAGTTTTTCTGTTTTCTGGCCTAAGAAAAGGCAGTGGGGGTAACAACTAATGTTCAGTAACATTAGATGTCTCTGTGGCAGGTAGCAAAACTTTTGGCCAAAAAGTGGATATTTAAAATACTTCACAGTTATGTTCACTAGGTAAATTAAGAAAAAATTCAGGAATAGAAATTAAAACAAAAACTGTGGAAAGAGTTTAATATTAATTACTCTTGCTGCATACAAGCATATAAAATCAAGTTTCTGCAAAATTCTAGACTTTGCAGGTTAAGTGTTTAATTAGAAATGCAGTCATTTTAAATGCTCATTAAGGTGAACTAGAGATATTTCTGAATTAATATTTCAGCTTCAAAGAACTCTCCCAATTGAACAAGATGAAAACTGTTTTCAAAACCAAGTGTTAGGTTTTTTTTTTAAAATAGATATTAATAAAACAAAACATTTACTTTCATATGACAAATATAACATTGAATTGTGCTTACTTTCCAGGGATTGCTTTTGCTCATGCTAACTCAGAATACACTTGAATTTTCAGTGGTTGCTGATAATTTTTTGTGCTTAATGATGCTTTTCATCTGGCATGATATACAATGTTTAGTTTTTCTGTTTCATGCATTCTTAGGTACACTTTGTATTATCAGTCCTAAAATTTAACCTGTTGAAGTCTTACAGTGATGTTTTTTCCTATTTTGATGAAGAAAAATTGCTGTTTATGGGGTTTCTTCTAGAACTATGTGTAAGTTTCTTGCTTTGTAGTTTATATGGACAGTGATTTCTCATATTCTGCTATAAGATAATATAATGGATAATTATTCATGGATAAAGTTCAGGCTTGCTTCAAATTCACTAGAAACAAAATATCCAGTTTATTTGATTTTACAATGTATTGTTCAAAATAAATTACCTTTTTTTTTCTTCTTAGAAATGGATGATGAGGACTGTGAAAGAAGAAGAATGGAGTGTTTAGATGAAATGTCCAATCTTGAAAAACAATTTACAGACCTTAAAGATCAGTAAGTATTTTAATGTTTTAAGTGCTTCATTCCGTGACAAAATTGTGTATAGCTGGTGTTTCTTGGCTTTCATATGTGTAGATGCTACTTTTGGAGGAGAATAAGGATTGGGAGTTCTGAAATTATTTGCAGGCAGTTGCTCTGGGATACATTTATGTATTTATTTATTTTTCTGGTTTTGAGGTGTTGTTGCTGTGAAGGGCTGTTGTGGGTCTATGGCATTAAAATTCTTAGCAGAACCGTGGAATTCTGAGTTTTAGGGAAATCTGTGATTTTATCTATCGATCTATTTATTCATTTATTTACTCAAGATCTTTTTAATGCTTTTACATATGTGGGGCAGACCCAAGCACTGTCTTTGCTAAATAAGAAATTAGGAGGTTTTTACAGGGTATCAGAGCAGTTTTTGTAGTTGTTACCGATGAAAGTTTCTCTTCTGCTGCAAACCAGATACCAATACTAAAAAAAATGAAAACACTGTTAGCTCTCTGTTTGTAGTTTGCTGTTATATACAAATCAGTAGTAAAGACCTAGTAAGTAGAAGAAACAAAATGATAGCCACAGTTATTCAAGAGTGAATCTCATTTGTGTTGGAGTCTGTCTTTTGTATGTATTTTAAGTTTGGCTTTTTTTCAGATGTGCCCAGACGAGCTAGATGCATGTCTTCCAGTTTAAATTGATGGTAATCTGGCACCTAACTTAATCAGATACCTGACAAGTGAAACTTTGAGGAGGCCTTGTCTATTTGTGGGCATATGATTTTAGTCAAAGATCTAGTCAGTTGTCATTACATTGGAGATGTGTGTTTATATTGTGAGATAGTTCTTTCTACTAGAGAACTGAAACATCCACTTGCTTTGCATAACAGGACACTGTGAGGTCTGTCTAATAGGGTCTGGAAAGAATTGCCCAACAAGCAATTCCTTGCAGCAGTGCCTAGAGAAAACAGTTTGGCTTGCTTTTCTTCTTTGGGTTGAACATGGAGCAACCTGGGAAATGGAGCCAACTGTTGATTATTGGAGCCAGTTGGTACTGACTGGCTTGGCATTTGGAAACCTGCCAGCTTTTGAGTTCAATCCTCCTCTTCCATCTGTTAAACAGCTTGGATGACTGAAAACACGTTGTGGAAACAAACCTTTAAGGAATCAATATGAAGGAGGGTGGTCTGGGGAGAAAGGAAGGAAGTAATGAAGTAATTCAGGAAGTTCAGGGAGGTGGTAAGGATGTGGTATGTGAGGAGGAAGGTACTGTGTAGCCACTGGTTGTTTGAGAGATTGGGGTGATTGTAGAGACTGGAAGAACTGTGATGGTGGGAATACTGGTAAAGGAGCAATAGAATGCTGGAAGAAGGAGTGATAGGGAGGAGCAGCTGTGAGTAGGGAGGTGGTAAAATTGAGAAAGAAAAAAAAGATGCATAAAGAATGGGTTGTTAAGTCACTGGATAAGCAATTTTAGTTCATCAGCTGCTGCGTGGTACCAAGTGCTAGCAGCACCCAGTCCATAACTGCTTGCTCTGATATAGCTGGAACTCAGTGCTGTGTAATCACATGTTAGTGACCTACTTCATGTGTGCTGTGCGCCCATGCTTCTGTTCTAGATAAATAATTCTATTGTAGCTCTTACGTTAACCACTATGTGCATAGCATGCTCATTGAGGATTGAGCCCAGCAAATTGGTTTTTGATCAGCTGCAGGCTATGTCAGTTGACTGTGGGACAGACTGAGTGTATCATACTCTAACAGTTTGCAAGTAAGAAGGAGGGGAGCATTCAGTATTGCTTGGTTAGGTACGTATGCTTGAACTATGGAGTTGTTATTAAAGTAAAATGATGAGAAGGCTGGTGACAAGTGAACAGGAAGTATTTCTCAAGTAGGTCTTGATGTATAAGTATACATGAACTTTCTCCTGTCTAATTCATTAATTAACCTATGCATAAAATAAAAAGGCAGCATCCCTGTTCCAAAGAGGAGACTGTGTAAACAGATAACATCTGAAGTATTCTTAACATATACAAGAGTTTGTGTATAGAATCATAGAATAGTTAGGGTTGGAAGGGATCTTAAAGATCATCTAGATCTAACCCCCCTGCCATGGGCAGGGACACCTCCCACTAGACCAGGTTCCTCAAAGCCTCATCCAGCCTGGCCTTGAACCTCCAGGGATGGGACATCCACAGCTTCTCTGGGCAACCTGTTCCAGTGTCTCACCACCCTCATTGTAAAAAATTTCTTCCTAATATCTAATCTAAGTCTACCCTCTTTCAGCTTAAAAACGTTACCCCTTGTCCTATAGCTACACTCCCTTGTAAAGAGTGCCTCCCCATCTCTCCTGTAGCCCACTTTAAGTACTGGAAGGCTGCTGTAAGGTCTCCCTGGAGCCTTCTTTCTCCAGGATGAACAACCCCAACTCTCTCAGCCTGTTCTCAGAGGGGAGGTGCTCCAGCCCTCAGACTGTCTTCGTGGCTCTCCTCTGGACTCTCTCCAACAGGTCCATGTCCTTCTTCTGTTGGGGGCCCCAGAGCTGGATGCAGTAGTCCAGGTGAGGTCTCAGGAGAGCAGAGTAGAGGGGGAGAATCACCTCCTTTGACCTGCTGGTCACGCTTCTTTTGATGCAGCCCAGGACATGGTTGGCTTTCTGGGCTGCAGGTACACATCACTGCCTCATGTTGAGCTTTTCATCAACCAACACCCCCAAGTCTTTCTCCTCAGGGCTGCTCTCAATCCATTCTCTGCCCAGCCTGTATTTGTGCTTGGGATTGTCTTGAGCCATGTGCAGGACCTTGCACTTGGCCTTGTTGAACTTCATGAGGTTTGCATGGACCCACCTCTCAAGCCTGTCAAGGTCCCTCTGGATGGCATCCCTTCCCTCCAACGTGTCCACCACACCACACAGCTTGGTGTCATCGGCAAACTTGCTGAGGGTGCACTCAATCCGACTGACCATGTCTCCAACAAAGATGTTAAACAACACTGGTCCCAGTACTGACTCCTGCAGAACACCACTTGTCACCGGTCTCCACTTGGACATTGAGCCACTGACCACAACTCTTAGCGGGCAGTTCTTCATTCTCCCAGTCCCTCCCTGCCTTTGCCTTCTGCAGCTTGTTTGCCCTAATGCTACTTTTGATTGCAGCATGCAAGGTAAAAAATGAGAACAGGGAGAACTGGTTAAATTGACAATTCTACCATTTAGCACTATATTTAAGTTATCAGTTACAAAGAGTGGAGCTTTATTGTGATCAAAATGCTTGTAATTGATATTACATTAAATATGTAAAAATCCAAGCAGATTTCTTTACATTATCTGCCAGTAAATAGCAGCTTTTATAGAAGGAATGAATTTTAGGAAAAATAAAAATATTTTAAATACATTTGCTTTTGGCAGGAATAGAAGATGTCAATTACAAATTATCCCATGACATTTGTGATAGTATGCAGCATGTGGGTTTTCACAGGAGATTAAATGAGGGTTGCTTCTATAAGAGCCTGCTTGTCTTTTTCCTTGGTGTATGGTAGGGTGGGAGCAGATATGGGAACAAGAAAGCGAATGGGCGTTTCTATCCACAAAATGTCTATCTTTGTCTCCCGCGATGTAAGCTATATTGTTCTTATGTATTGTTCTTCCCTGTCATCTGCCATGTTGATTCAGCTTCTACTCCATCTTCATCCTATTAACAGCCTGGCGATATTTTTCTTCTTCCTTAGAGATGGTGATACATTTAATTTTATCTTTACTTTCTACACTTCTGATTGTCTGTATGTGTTTTCCAGAAAGACTCAATAGACCTGAGGAATATTGTTCAAAAAGAAAAGATGTATTGGGAAATTCAAATGGTAACAAACCTTAACTTTGCTTCAGTGGGTGTTCCATAGCATTAACAAAGAGATGCAGACTAGTTCTTTTGAAAGTATTTCTTCTAACTTGTGTTTGCTTTTAAATAAAATACATGTTTTTTTATTTCTATTATTTTAAGACTTTACAAAGAAAGATTAAGCCAAGTGGATGCAAAACTACAAGAGGTCATAGCCGGAAAAGCACCTGAGTATTTAGAACCATTGGCAGCTTTACAAGAAAATATGCAAATCCGAACCAAGGTGGCAGGTAGGCGTCTAAAAAGATTATTGCTGTTTCAACAGTATAAACTTGTTTTGCATTTTAAGGTCAATCTTTTTTTTCTTTAGAATTGTTAAAGGAGTGTATTTTAAATATAGAAATACTGTGGCATGGTTTTAAATGTAAAATATTTTTCAAGTCAAAACGGATAGGTTGCTTACCTCTTTGCACCAGTTGCCTGAAAACATCACACTAAAAATACAGCTTTTTTATTTTTCATCTAATGGCCATCTGTCTTTGTGTAGTAAGCACAAAATTACTGAATTAAAAACTAATGATTTTTTTTTTTTTAGTCAGAAGATTTGGGATGAAGTCTGCACACTGGTCACTGTTGAAATGAGGAGATATGTAGGTGCTGTCTTGTGAACTGCCTGCCAGATCATCTTAGATGATCATGTTTTTCCTGCTCTTCTATTCTGTGTCTCTCCTACTCCTCTGCTTCCATCCTCCTGTTCCATCTAGGGAAGGAGGAAAACTCTTGTCCTTAGCAGCTTTTCTCTAAGCTGCATTTTAATTATTAAAGCTAATGTTTAGATAGGCTTTTATGCTCATAGAAGAAGCAGGTAAGAACTTTTGTCTTCTTCTGGAATAGTCATATGGAATGTGGTAGTATTATAGGAAGACAAAGTTCTATACTTCATTTTTGTAAATTCTTTTCATGTTATAGCTCAACTCCTTTAGGAGTAATTCAGCTGTCTAAGGGTTACCTACCCAACACAGGCTGTCAGAGAGCCAAAAGGCAGATGGTTGTGATCTGTCTAGCCAGAGAAGCTATAGCGATGTCTTTTCTAAGAAACTCAGCAGAAGCATGGTGCCAGCAAACTGGAAAATGGCAAGCCTGCTTATCCTTTTTGTAATACTAGCGCTACTTCAGTACTACTCAGTATGTCTTCACTGGTACTTTTGACTTCAAACTATGAAGCGAATTTGAAATCTTTTGGTCTATTACATTTCTCTCCCTCGTGGTTTTCTCCGTAACACCTTTCCTCAGCTGGTCACCCAGAACTTCTGAGTTTTAAGAAACCCAGATTTACTTGACTCGTCCTAAGTAGCCCACTTGGGCTTTGCAGAAAGTTCACAGGTGAACTTGCAGAAGATTTGATATAAAAGCAACCCTAATCCAGGCTTTTGATTTTCAGTTTTGAATGTGGTTGTCTGTCAATGTTTCATGTAGGTGGATGTGGATAGATTGTGGGGTTTGTTCCTTTTGTCCTCAACTGAACAAGATTGATAAAATTACCCTAGAGAAAACAGGCTCTCTTACTGTTTGAGAGTCTTGACAGAAGTGGGTGAGTAGCAGGACTTGAGCTCCAGCAGGTAGCCCCTAAGGACCCACTTCTACTCGAGAGAGGGGAGGAAGAGGTGAAAGAAAAGATCTAAACTATGTTTAGCTAAACTATGGATGTAATTGCATCTGTGGTAGTAAAGAAACTTGTGTTCCTCTGCAGTCTAAGGCACTGAGCACTATTCATGCAAAATGTGGATCTTGACTATTTCAGCAAGTTAGAAACACAACAGTTTCTTCTAGAAGTATTCATACCTATACTGCTTGATTTCAGGCAAATAAGTAGTGATTATAAATTGCAAGACCTAGATATGCCAGTCAGCCATAAATTTTTAAAAACTCCCCAAACAAGCCAGCATAACATACTGATGTGAGAAAAGAGCATTTTGAATTCTAGATCAAAAGTGACTTCACAGAGGAAAGGTGATTGACATAATACTTTACGGTTTGTTTTTCTGAGGAATTGCCAGTAACGGTATTGTTCCTCTTGTACTGTATTAATTTACAGTCGACTGAATTCTAAGGGAAGTTGCACTAGTGTGTGTGCAAGCAACTCCTCTAGATGATAATCTGGAACAATTTAAATATTTTGTGTTGAATGTATTGAATATATTAAGTCAAATTCTAGCTATGCTTGCCAAATAGTATATTTCAGATACTTTTTGTAATTTTTCAGCTGTCTGTTTAGTAGACACATTTTCAGAAATGTAAAAGAAACACTTCTAGTACTCAGGAGCAGTATCGTTTGTATCATAAGGTGTCTATTTCTAAGAACGGAACAGAGTCTTCTTAATTGATGTGATTTATTAAGTAGCATTAGGGTGTTAGCCTTATTCCAAATATTTATTTCTAAAAGCTTTTTATTTTATTCAGTTTTCTAGCTATGTAGAAACCCTAAAATATTATTTAAAACTAATTAGAAAATAGAAGAGGCTGTTTAGTACTTCATGTATTTGAAAACTGAGGATATCCAGGATAATTTGATCAGAAATAAGAAACAGATGGATTTTGTAAAGTTAGCGTGACTGCTCATATAATTTGTTGACTGACAGGCAAAGGTGAAAATAGCATTTATTTTTCCTCAGATCTTCAGAATCAAGGGATTACTTGTTCTTATTTTTACTCCGTAAAGCTGCCGGCCACTGTAAATGCCTTATATAATATACCTGTATTTTCCAGTATGTACATGCTTTGGGACTTGCTTGCAGACTTGAAAGAGGATTCAGAAATCAGATATTACCTAAAGAAAGTAATATTGCTGTAATTTGTCTGATTACAGGTATCTATAGAGAGCTTTGTCTGGAATCTGTGAAGAACAAGTATGAATGTGAAATTCAAGCCTCTCGACAGCACTGTGAGGTTGTGCCAGTTATTTTACATCGATAGCTAATCTTATCTATCTTTACTGTGTGTCATGCTTTCCAAGTTCAGTGCACTTTTTATTATTGCTGTTATTTGCTATTTTGATGCAATTTTCTTGTGATATTTAAGTCCACGTAAGAAGTTGTTCGAAGCATATAAAAATTAGCTTTATATTAGTGTGGCTTTGCATATAACTAAGGTTTCTTATTTTTCATTAACAGGTTATTGTTAGCAGATTCCCACATGATCTTTTTACCTTTGTTATAAAAAGATTACCAAGAACAGTAGCTAAAATATATGCTATAATTTTTAGCAAAAAGCACCTTACATTTTAATAATAATTTTAACAATAATAATAATGTCTTTTTACAATGCCTTGGACAGCTAGTGATAGAGTTGTCATTTCAAAAGCAGTTACAGGAAAAATATATTCTTCTCCTTGAGTATAAACATTCCTATTTAAGCATCTAAATAATGGATACTCTGGTACAAATACTCAAGCACACGTATGTCCGATCCTGCAACATAGCTGCTTAGATCCTAAGGTTTACATCGTTGTCTTCCTCAGCCACCTGCTACAGTTGCTTAAATGTGTTTTCCTCTGAGTGGTTCACCGAACCTGAAGTCCATGGCTCCTACAATAAAGGAAGAATGTGCACACGTACTTTTAAAAAAAATTCAATTTTCTTGATGCCTTGGGAAAGAACAAGGTATAACGAAGGGATTATTCGTTACTGACTTCGCCTCCTGTGAATACTCCTGAAGTTGGACAGAGTCCTGTGAGATTTGCAGGGTTTCTTATCCTTGATTGAATGATTTGCTTTGTCTATCTAGTATTCTTCTTTAGGGTGGTCCTTGTCCCTTGTTTTGCTGTTATGTTTCTATATGGCCTGCATCAGTAATAGTGTGGCCAGC
>NW_010119738.1:1058-9476 GCF_000699245.1 Pterocles gutturalis | reverse complement strand
AAAACCGTGATAGAAAGAAAGCATAAGGAATTAGCACAGAATGTGATTGATCAAGAGGAAAGGAGAAAAATCCTAACGCAGACCAATCACAAGTCCCAGTGCACTCACTGTGTGAATATTATAACTTGACAGTTACACCACCAAAAAGCCTCCGAATCCCGCACCAGGCATTAAGGTGTCGCTGTGTCATGGCCCAGGATGTATTCCAGGTTGGTTTCCGAGAGGGTGCCCTTCCCTGTGACGAGGAGTGCTCCCTGCACACACAGCCCTCGCCAGGCCAGCCCGGCCGAGCACCCACCTCTCCCTGCTGCAGGAACACCTCACCCGCCTGGCCAATCCCAGCAGCTCTATCACACAGGAGGACTCTCTTCCCAGGCATAGATTTGTGTTCCCTCAAACACAAAGGCTCCATGTGACTCATCTTCATCAGGGAGAACCTCAAGGAGCTCAGAAACATTGAGGTTGAAACCATAGATTTGTCTTTAGCTGCTGTTTTTCCAGAGCTCAGTCATGTTCTTTGGTCTCTACCACACAGCAGAGCTATGACAGTGTGAATTGGGCGCTGATCTGAATTGAGTTTCATTATTTTCCAGCCAAGACTCTTGGCCACGCTCTGGATAGACTGTACCCTCCTGCCCTCACAAGGACCCCACAGACTGGAACCACAAGGGCTCTTCATGGACATTGAATGCTCCTGCTATGGGCCAAAACCAGGGACTCTAATGAACCATGCTTTCCTCAACAAACAAGGCAACTTATAAATAAGATAAGCCCAGCATTTGAGACAGACCTGAAATCCTACAGCTCCATTCTTACAGAAACACAAGAGATTATTAAGTCTTGTTACAAACAGACTTGGAAGCTTTTCCCCCCAACAGGCTTCCTTAGAGAAAAAGCCTGTCTCTAGCAATCACTGTTGTTGCAGTATCAGGCTGCCAAGAGGGTAAAGAGGCTAGAGCAAATGCCCTGTTAGGAGAGGATGAGAGGATCTCTTCAGACTGAAAAAGAAAATGGCCATGGGGTAGCAGGGACACCCAGTAGCAGCCAAAACCTGCAAAGTAAAGTGGCTGAATAAGGCTCCTCAACATTTTTGATCATTCTGAAACAATTGACTAATGGCTCCTTTACAGAGGTACACAGCAGGAGGGCAAGAGGCAGTGGTCCTAAGTTAAAGCAAGGGATGTTCTGACACAACCAAAGGAAAGCATTTTCCATTGCAAAGATGGCCAAGCAGTGGAGCAGGTTCCCCAAAACAGCTGTGCAGTCTCCATCCCTTTCCAAGGTCCCATGGGATAAAGACCTTAGTAACCCACTCAGAGCTGACAGCTGACCCTGCTTTGAGCCAGAGGCTGGACTAGAGAGCTCCTGAGGTCCCTTCTAAGCCAAACAACACTGCTACTGTATGACATGCATAGTTCAGTGCAACCTTCTGGCAGTCTTCTGCCAGAACTGACCCCCCTTCACAGATGATTTAAGAGAAGCACATTATGCTTACCAGGAAGGAGAAGGCCTCTTTTCCTCTTTTGTTCTTTCTTTTCCTGGGGGAATTAAGAATAAAGTGTGAAGAGACAACTCTGCTCAAATTATTGTGGAGGCATTACATGGGATTTACTGTATTACAAGAGTAACTTAACTGGTAAAACTGTTGGCTTTGTACTCTTTGGAAAACTTACTGAAATACTGCAGTTACAAACAATCCTCCAGGATCTGGTAGCTTTCCTTTTAGGTGAAATTGAAGCAAGTCTAGTTTTACTTATTAAAATTGATGGAATAACACACTGTAGAAGAAAAAGTTTTGCAAAAACTATTTTGAAATTGGCCTCAAAGTGACCACAAAACTCCCACACCATTGCTTTTACAGAATATTTATTCCAGAAGCATAAATTATTCCAGTGAAGGAAGGGAAAGAATGAACAGACAAACCAGAGGAGGAGGGGCAGGATTTACACTTAGAGATATGTACAAAGCCTCGACATCAAAAGCAGAACCTGAATTTGAAACTAAGTGGTTCCCCTCCCCACTATTTAGCCTGCTTGCTCTAGGTCTGTAGTAAACATTTAAACAAATACATCTACCACTTTAAGAGTTTAGGTAATAAAGCATTTTAACAACCCTATTTAATTCCAGCATACAAAAAAGCATAGGAGCACAGTACATCCCTGATCTCATAAGGAGCTAGCTATCATCCAAGAATAAGAAATAGACTACAGAATGAATACCATAATACATCTCCAATTATAACTAATAAATTAAGCCAGCATACAAATGAAGTAATATCAAAACAGCATTAGTGCAGAAACCCTGGCTCATTCTGGGGCAAGGCCACCTTACCCTGTGAGACACTCTAACTCAATGACTTGCACTATTACTCACAACATAGCAAAGCTGGGAGATTTCTCATTGTGGTGTGGAACAGATGAGCATCAGCTTGCTGTGCAACACAAGCTTTCTGCTGTTCCAATGCTCAACACAACTGTTGGAACTCGTACCAGCAGCTTTTCAATTTTGCAAATAAGATCCCACTTGGTTTCAACATGTCAGTGAATTATACATGGGATTTGTAATGATGGGGCACTCTTCCCGTGTGGATGCAAACACCTAGCTTTGCAATTCTGGGAAAAAAGCAAGACTAAATAGATCTTTAATCTGTTATTTAGTGAGGTGGGGTTTTTTTTCCAGTAAGAGAAGGTAAAATAGGTATGCCTACCTTCATCCTACTTCTGACAAGTGCAATAGACCACACAAGTGTCATACTGGGAAATGCCCTTAAGAAATCCTCCATCCAACTAAGCAATTCCCTGTTGTCTCTTCTCAGCAGAGGAAATCACATACAGGTGTTAGATTCAAAACCCCATGCAAGCATCAGGAGGGAGAGCTGGTGTTCCAGTAGGGACAGAGAACAGAAGAAACCAAATCTGTCATTAGCAACTTGTAGTTTCATGTAAGAGGCTGTCACTACTTTCCACAAGTCTTTTGAATGCACAGCTACAAGTCATCCTGCATACACAATGCCAATCTCTACTTAATTTTTAGAGTGTTTCCAAAGAACTGCTTATGTTTTTGACTGAACTTCAGCACATTCGTCTGTCCTTTTTCACTAACTGTACCTCATTCTTCCTCTTTCATTTGCCTTTTCAGTTGCTACTCCTCCTTCACTACAATTATACAAGCTCTTGATTTGTAAATAAAATAGAGATATTTTTTCTATTGAACTTTTCCTGGATTTGTTAGACACAGGTTCTCATAAGGAGCTCTTTTTTTCCAAGTACTTTTGAATTTCAGAGATTGTAAGAGAAATTCTAAACCATTATATGTGTAACCACATGTTGCTGATGACAGCCTGATAATTTTGAACCCCAGTCAGTTTATTACCCATTTCCTCCTGGGCAGGCTTGACTTACTCTGAATATCTTGCACTCATCCTAGCATGATGGTGTCAGATTTGCTTGTCACAACACCACAAAAATCACCTCAAGACCATTTTCTTGGAAAAACATGTTGAAAGGCAATTGAAGCTTTAATTTACAGGCCAGCTTCTGCTCTCAGATGCACACTCTGCAAGTCTGTTTTGATTTCCAAGGGAACTGCTTTTATCAGGAAAGCAGAAGAGAATTTACTTTCAAGTAACTTTTCTCAGACTTGCTTGTAGAGGTTTGGACAACCTGGTATAACTGTGTTGGCAATAAAAGCCCCACCTACTGTGGCATTTCCAACATTGCTAAAATAAGCTCAGACAGGAAGCATTTCCTAATACTTTCTTATTCTGTACAAGGTCCTGGTCTTGAAGTTTGAACTTTGTGCCATACTGTTTCTGATTATAGCGTACAGTTACAAGGTAGTATGAATGTTGTTTCCTATAGCTGCACAGTCACCGCTTAGTTCTGCTCCTAACAAGACAAGCTCTTTTGAAGTAAAGGTCAGACAGTGGTTTTGCACCAGCAATTGTAGCATGCTTACCTAATTTTAATGTAACAACAGAACTACAAGGATGGAAAATCCTCATGATCTCACCTTGCAAATACTGTAAAAGACAAATGTTTTCTAGCAAATTCCAGCTCCAAGCACATATTTTTTTTTTTTTTTTTGCTTGAGGGAACCTCAGAGTTAAACAGTTTTTCAGTAGATATATATAAAAAAATACATGTACTGAAATAATCTTGAAGAATTCAATTCCAGTACTAAAAAGTAAAACTTTCAGAAATATACTTATGTATTTCAAGGAAAATTCAAGGAAGATTAATTGATAAATTTCAGACATTATAAACAGGAAAAGACTGCTTATTTGCAGTGATGCTGTTTGTAGAGCAACAAGCAAACCTAGGGTCAAAAAGCTTGAAGTGAGAATATCAGAGATTATGAACTGAGAAAACTTTTTTTTAATTAAAAAAAGTGTTTGCCAGCTAGCTCACATTTTTTTTAACCTACAGGCTGACAGCAAGGAGCAATGGAGCAACAGACCTTCACCAGCAGTTTGGATCATTCCTTCACGCTATGTTAGTTTCCCTGTCCTCCCCATACATACCAAATCTCCAACTTGCAACAACAAGGCTGCAAAACCAGAGTTCTTCCTCCCAGTCTGTTAAGACAATCTCCTTAAAGAGCATAACAAAAATGAGCACAATACCCTAAGAGTAATTTCCATAATTTCTCTCTTTACTGTCTCAGGCAAATAATGTAGGAAAACAAGCAGTTTTGGTTCAAGCTTTTTTATTTGCTTCAAGCTTAATACATGTGATGGTCTAGGTCTCATTTGTTATCTTAAAAAAATCCACATAAACATGAAATTAAAATTTTAGCCAACACTATTTCTATCAAAAGTAAGAATGCAAAATACCACAATAAAGAGAATAAAATCAGTAGGCAGATCTCCTAGGCATAGGCCTTTGCCACAGGTACATATGGAACTGGACAAGTTTTTTTCTGCAGTGGTTGGTCCAGCCTCACCACATGCATCTGTATTCTGATAGCTACCAAAGTCACAATCTGTAGAAGGCCAGAAATGAAGGAATAGCCAAGGTTTATTTCATACTAATTAAACCTGTCTGCAATGCCTAATCAAATACTGACAAAAACGTTTGAGGAAGAAAGTCACAGGAGATGAAATACAGCATCTTGTTACAGTGACAGTTTTCTCATGTTCAGCTGTTAAACCTGATTTTCCCATCTCAGAAGTTTTCTGTCAAGTTATGACCTCATTACAGTCATATCAATTGCACTTTTTTGTCTAAAAAGACAGAATTCTTATCTCTTCCATTACCTTTCAGTAAACAGTAATTCCAGTTAGTGAATTAAATTATTTCCTTTCAGTTACTTCCTCTGTTAGATCTTGGACAGTGAGGCTCACCTCATTAGCTATTCACACAGCAACAGGAGAGACACCAGAAGTCCATGGTGGCACAGACTACGCGGAAATTAATGTTTTCTTCACAAATACATGCTTGTGCTTTTAAAAACAACAGGTCAGTCTGAATGAAAGCCTTGCACTGGAAAAGTTAAAGGGAAACAAGCAGAGCCGCAGTGATTACATGTAGACACACAAGGTGTTGGCCAGCATAAAAGTTCACAGAATTTTAAATAACCACCACCTTACCTAGAGTGCTAAGGAAAATCCTGGGAAAAAAATTACTGGCACTACAACATCTGCAGAAGAAACTTATATAGCTGTGCTTTTTTTATCCTTTATATTCCCATTCCAATGTGTTTACTGAAAACATACTAGAATGACAATATTTGCTATTTACACTACTAACTGTGTTTTGAAATAGCATGTGTTCCTGGTATGGCCATTAGCTTTGTGTCAGTCAGATTTCTCTCCAGATTCCCTAATAAAAATGACTTAATTCCATTAAAGCATATCTGGTTGGGATAAAACAAGCTAAAAAAAAAAAAATGGGACCCCTTGAGCATAATGCTCAAGTTCTGCATGAGGAAACAATCTTCCTTGAATGTTGTTAGACAACACCATCAGTACGCTTCCAGCAAGGGATAACCACATGCTTACTAGTTTTTGCCATTAGTTAGACCATCTGTAGGACCAGTAGAACAGAACTAAACTGAAACAATGTTGGCAAATCCCTTTCTTACTCCTCCAAGAATAAAACTTACCTGTCCAAGCTCAAAGACAATACAAACATTTAATAAAGAAAATTGCACAGCAGATATTAAAAAAATCACGGGTATGCAGGTCAGTCAGGTATCCTCTTCTTTTGAAAGTGCAGGCAGAGGAGAGTAAGCAGAATCCCCGACGTAGGAGATGATAGTGTGGCACACATGGAGCTTGATGGGAAGAAATACAGACACCTCCAGTGTGTGCAGAATCCTTTGCCTGCTAAAGTGAAGTGGTTGATAATGTCTAGAAATACCTCTTAATCCTTCAGCTATCCAAAAAGATTCCAGAGTCAACAGACACACACTCCTTCCACATCTTTGTTATCTCTTGGCCAATAACTAGCACAAGACAGTGCCTAACAAAAAATTATTTGGAAACTCCATCCAGGGAGGGAAATGCTTAGCACTTGAGTGTGGTTGCTTTTACCCCTCTGAAGCTGATGCTTATTTAACTCTCATTAGACACATTTTATATGCATCAATGTAGTTACAGCTCTTTATTATGAAGGATAATGAGAAACTGGGCAAGCTACAAGTACTGTGTGGCTCTGCAAAACATCACCTTAACTGTAGCGCAGGCAGTGCTTATTCAGAGCTACAAAACTCACCTGGGTTGAGCTGACACACACAGGTACTCAGGTGTGCCAACACAGCACTTCCCAAAATCTTGCAGCCACCAGGGTGAAATTAGCTCCTTGCATGCATTCAAACTACTCAGCCCTTCAGATGCAGGTCCCTGGCTTCAGAACTCAGCTCACAAGGGTGACAGACTTGGGAGTTGGCTGGCTTGGGTCCATCACAGCTTAGCAGTAACATTACCAGGTGTGTCTTTAAATTTGTCAAGCACAAAAGCACGATACATCCTAGATCTGAGTGGTCCCCAAAAGTCTAAGTTGATACTTCAGTTCATTTCCTTCTCTGGCTCAGCTGAAGCTCTCATCTCAGACCAGGGAAGAGGCTGATACCAGAAAATTGTATATGAAGTAATTCTGTGAAGTTCAGGGAAGTTTTTGTTCTTTAAAGTCAAAACACAGGAGCAACCTTTTTTTTGTTGATACATTGAAACAGGCCCAAAGTTGCATTTTCCCACGGTTATCTGTCATTTGGAGCAAGAGACCCTCTAACATAGTTTAATTCATAACTCATTTTGAGGAGAACCCACTTTAAGAAACAAACAAAACCCCAAAAAAACACCTTATGAAATTGCTACAGTTTCCCAGTCCAAGACTGTGCTTGCCCAAACACAAGCTGTCTGCAAAGCACCCTTCTGGTTAACCCTGACAGCCACCCTCTTGTGAGCATTAAACCCAGGACAGCATAAGATAATGTTTGGAACAGCACATTGGCTGCTGGTACCCGAACTAGTGGAATTAGTCACATTGTTGGGGACAGAGCAAAAGTTCATACTGCTTCTGTAGGAACACTGACATCTACTTCACAATATAGTCGAACCACTATGTTTGCTTTAGCTTTGATATAGGACAACTTGTAATCCACCCAACTGTTAAGTAAATACCTTTTGCTAACAAAGTATGCTTTGCCATGCTCGATATCACCAAGTATGCTTTACCTCCAGCTCTCAGGCTCTTAAAATTTAGACTTCTTAAGGGCATTTATATCCTTAATGTAAGATAATGAGAAGTACACGTCCCGCACATCCTTTCAATTGCCTGTAAAACTGTGGAATCACAAGTGAAAAATATTACTACTACAAGGATGTAAACACTGAGAAACTTAATATTCACTTATTATAATATTTGTTCTTAGTATAATAAAATATTTGTGGAGTATTTTTAATAATTAAAACCAGGCAGATCTTACATTGGTCAGAACATATGGAACAAGGTATTCAAAAGGTCTTTGTCAGCTTTTTATAAGCCTTTGTAGCTGCAAAATCTGGAATGTTAACTCTCAAAGGCTTTTGAAAAGCAACACAGCAAAAATCATCTTGAGCTTGATGTGTTTTACATTGGTTATCCTTTTCAAGAGTGAGCCTTAAGGAACAACACTGGTATACTCTTCATGTCTTAATTGAAAGATTATTTTCCCTAGGTAATAGTACTACTACAAGAACGTGAACATTCAAGAACATTTTGTATCATCAGATATGTTCTTGATGTGAATGCCTTAGTTGAAGAATTGCTCTCATTAAGCAGTGACAAAACTAGCCCAAATCACTCAGAAGTTGCTAAATGTTGCATTCAGAAGCACAGTAGGGCACAGCAGAGGCAAGGGTTGGATATGTTCATGGAGCTTTTCAGGTTAACAGCAGAGCAATGTCACAATATCGCTTTAAAGACACCTCCCCAA